>NC_133647.1:203953241-204253241 GCF_009905375.1 Apium graveolens
AAAGTTACGAGAGAGCTGAGTATTTTCTCGGAACAGTTGCAAAGGACAATGTCTCTCTTACTTATGTCAACTGGCGCCTGGTTCCTGAACAATTGAAGAAGAAAATGTGGGACTATACTCGGGTAAATTCTATTACCTAAACCTCAGTTTCATTTATTTTTCAATTAACCCCTTCATTTTATTGATCTTGAGTTTATTATATAGGACCATTATTATTCCGAATGAAGCTCAGTCCTGGGTTTATGAGACAATTAATAGATGCTGGAGGACTTACAAGTCTCGGATGAAGGCAAAGCATTACACACATCATGCCACTGATGATGAAAGGCTTGAACATAGGCCCAAGGAGATTCCGCTCGAGGATTTTAAATTGCTGATAAAGTATTGGGGAGATGAGTCGGTGAAGGTGCCTTCGTGCTTCTTTTTAATATGATTTTAATGATTTTAAAGATTCTCAAACTGGATTGTGCAATTTTTTTTAATAGGAATTAGCACATGATAACAAAGTAATCCGCGCTTCGGTAACTGACCCACACAATCAGGGTGCCAACAGTAGTGCAGAAGTTGGAGAGAAGTTGGTATGATTCCTAAATTAACTAGTACATTTATGAATATTTCCCCTTTTATTTTGATATTATAATTACGGCCCCATGGTTAAGTTAAATTGGATTAAATTTTGATTATAGGATAAATTTATAATTTAATTAGATGTGGACATGTTCTTAAATCCAATTTTAAAATGGGACATGTTAGAACCCCCCCTTTTTTAAATAATGTATATGTCCTTGTCGATATCATCATTATAACTAGCAATTATTTAGTTGTCTGATTAGTTATGATATTCAGATTATTACAAACCAATCCACATTTATATAACTTTAAATAATTCACTGTGAACAACCCGAAAAAACTAATAAAAGAGCTCGCAGACACAATAGTTGTTCATGTCAAGTGCCATCAAACATTTTTGTGCTTTAATTCTTCAGAAATCAGATGCATGTCTATTTTTTGCTGGTATTTGCTTGAATTTAGATATTCAATTTCAGAACCGCATTAATATTGCCTTCATTGACTTTCCGTACACACTTGGATTGTGTCTACTAAATAGTAATGACTACCTAGTTGTTTGTCATAAATCCTTTGATTGAATGTTAGTGCTTAGGCATTTTTTAAATAGTTGATGTACAATTTTTCTTAAGTAAATCAATAGTTATGTGGTAACTTTGAGCTAGATAACCTTGTCTTTTCTTTTGTGCTCTATAATAGAAAAAGACTGATCCTAATCTCGCCTCGCCATCACAAGCTGAAATTTATTGGAATCTCATGAACAAGATGGCCGAACATACAAGACTACGGCTGCTCCGCAAAAAAGAAACGTAAGGACTTTACTTTTTTTATGGAGGTTAAATGCTGCACGGTAGTTCAATTTGTCTATTTCTTTAAAATTAAGAGATAAAAAATGCTTTGCCAAGTATGTTTTGTTGGTTTAATTTATTTGGTAAAACAAATACATAAGAGACTTAGCGGAAATAAAAGGCTGTTAAGTATTAGTATAGGCCACCTTAATGCAAACCTTGTTAGTAGTTGTGTAGTTGTGTAGCACAATTCTATGGTAAAATTGATTAATATTTAACAACATTTTTCTTGTAGAGAAAGAACAAGAAAGCGATGGAATCAGATTCGGCTCCTGCAGACACTTATTTGGAAGATTTGACTGCAAAGATCAGGGGAGAACTTGAGGCTGAACTGGAAGAAAAGGTTTCCAAGAAAGTGCAGGATAACTTGTCAGTTATTCTCAAAAAGATCGCAGCAGCTAATCCAGGCTTGAATCTGGACATTGGAGAAGTTGATGCTAATATTTCAAGCGAGGATGATGAAAATGGTACACCAATGACTATCGGGACTGCTGGGACTTCCAAGACTGCCCGGACTTCTTCTTAGATATTTCTCTTTACAAGCATTAGCTTGAGTTAATAGTATGGACAGTTATGTTATTTAGACTTTTGAATTATTGGTTTTATAACTTTTGGTACTCACTGTAATTGGTGGTGGATGGTGTTTATTTGGTTTGGTTAGAGTTGGAATTTGGGGATTGTTTGGTGTTCTTGTTAGTATGATTTTGGTGGAGTGATGTAGTGAATCGTACTATAATTTTGGCGAAGTGGTTATTATGTTGGCGGAGTTGGTGTTCTGAATGCTGTAAGACTAGTTTGTTGGGGAAATATGTTTTGGTATAGTTGAATTGTTATTTTGTTAATGGCAGTAATGTGTTTATCAAAACTACATTTCAAAATGTTATCTATTAGTGTTACAATAGCTATATTTATCACTGTTACAAAATCTAAATTTGTGTTTCTTTTGCCAAAATACAGTGTTACATTAGATTTGTTTACTGTTACGTCAGTAATAAAAGTGGGCCCACATGTGGGTCTCACATGGCAGTGGGTACCACTGATTAGCCAATCTATGTGGCAGTCCACGTGGTAGTCCATGTGGCATTGCTCGCCACGTGTCAGGGGTCCCTCTATATGACGTGGCTGCCTACGTGGCAATCCAGTCAGGTGGGTCCCACATGATTTTTTCAAATGCTAAGGTAACACTGAATTACCGTTACGTTTGATTTATCTAGTGTTATCCTATCTCCCTAAGGTAATGTTTTTATTTGTGTTACGGTTGATAATCAAAACATTACATTAGATAGCAATGGCAACATTTGCGGATGAAATGGTTATTTGGCGTTACAATAGGCCTATTGCAACATAAAACGGGCCTAAGGTGACGTAAAATGAGTGTCTTATTAGCCCATCTATGGCGTAGTGACTAGAAGCTCAAACTCCAGTTGTTCAAATTGTTAAGCAGAAGAATAAGGAACCAAGGAATCAAGTAATACTAGAAATAAAAGAGGATGAATTCTACACCCTTGATGAACTGGATGAGATGGACTAGTCAATGGTTTACCTTGCAAGAAAATTCTCTAACACAAGGGTTAAGAAACCAAAGTTTTTCAAGAACAAGGGAGAGACATCCAACAACAATAGCAATTGGAAAGGAAAAATATAGTTCAACGCAATAGCAAAAGGCATACTTTGCTACCGAGTATAGAAATACAAATAAGGTGAAGAAATACAAAGCTTATTTAGAATTGGAAGCAAAGTATGAAACTCTCTTGAGAAAACAATAGGGAAAGGCTTGCATTACAAAAGGCAAGAGTTGGGATGATACAGATGAAGAGGAGGACAGTGAAGAATTTGGAAATTATGCTTTCATGGCTCTAGAGCAAGGAGAATTATCTGCATCCAAATCAGAGGTACCAACTATAACCACAATTGATTTAAATACAATCCAATATTAAGAAACTGTTGAGAAAATGAGTGTATAGATGTTTCATATTCAAACAAGCATGATTGTAGCTACAAAGGAAATGAGTAGAATGTCAAAAATAAATAAGAAGCTTGATACTGAAAAACAAGAGCTAGAACTGCAGCTTGTTGGTCTTGAGATAGTCAAGCAAGAAAATAAATATCTCAAAAACATGTTTAAGTGTGCTAGTGAAGTGGAGGCAGTGTTGAGAGAAAAGTTGGAGAAGAATGATTTGAAGCTCAAATCATACAAGAATGCATCTCAGTTGATTGGACAATATCATGAGAAAAATAAACCATGTGCTGACATAGCTATTGGTTTGGAGTATGAGGCATTAAATTCTCACAAGAAAGGTGAAGCTGACAAAGAAAAAGAAATAGTGAACCGTAATGTTCCTGTGATGCTGAAGAAAGTGAGTGCACCCTTGTTCAAAGCCTGTGAAGTTGATTTCAGTAAAGTTGAGTTGGTCATCGAGCAAAAAATTGCGGATAAAGATATTGAGAAGAATAATGCAGAAACCACTCCTATTAATGAAAATGAAAAGAAGCCCATAGTAAACCAAACTGCAAAGACACCAACCAAGGAAGCCAAAACTGAGAATGCTGGGAAAAAGATAAGGAACAGGAATGGAAAAATAGGTGTAAACAAAAGCAACAATTATGCCTATATTGCAGATGCTACAAGGAATCAATGTCAAAAATGTGGCTCAATAAATCATCTAACTCACCTTTGTAGAAAGGCTGTTAGTGAGCCAAAAGTAGAAGCATGCAAGTACAATGAGGTTGTGGCTGAAGATCCATATTCCTTCTGTGACAAGTTTGACTGCATTTCTTACAATATGAAGGTTATGACAAGTTTTTATAAATTGAGAAAAGATCCGAAGGAAGCCAATCTTGGATCTGAGATCAATAAGAAAAATGCTGATCAAACTTTGAATGATGTTCTTTTTGAAAATTCAAATTCTATTTCTGTAACTTCTGTGAAGAAGAAGAAAGTTCCCAACACTGCTTGGGTAGCTAAACACCTTAATCCTCATTGTGGGCAGGACAAAAAAAATAAAGTCATATGGATCATTGACAGTGAATGTTCCAGGCATATAACAGGTGATAAAGCTCTACTATCACAGTTTGAGGTGATGGTTGGCCCATTGGTGACTTTTGGAGACAACAACAAAGAATTCACAATGGGATATGGAAAGTTAAATTTTGGAAATATTGTCAATGATGATGTAGTACTAGTTGTTTTTCTTGAAGTAAATCTTCTAAGTGTCAGCCAGTTTACATACAAAGGGTTCAAGGTAATATTTAACAAAGAAGACTGATCAATCACTAGCAAGAAAACTGGTGACGTTGCTCTCTAAGGAGCAAGGAAAGGAAGCCTATTTGTTGCAGACCTAAATTCAGCAAATAAGGTTGGAACATGTTGCTTCTACACCAAGGCATCCATTGAGAAAAGCAATTCGTGGCACAAGAAACTCTCTCGCCTGAATTACAAAGCAATCAATATCTTGGTGAAAAAGGAATTAGTAAGAGACATGCCAAATCTGGAATTCGCTCAAGATGAAGTTTGTAAGGCTTGTCAAAAAGGCAAAATGAAGAGGTTCAGTCACAAGAACAAGACTGTAAATTCAATAAATGCTGAATTCCAGCTTATTCACATGGACCTGTTTGGATCGGTTAATGTCTTGTCTATTTCTTGAAAGAAATATGTACTGGTGATGGTGGATGACTACTTAAGATACATTTGGGTGGAATTTATTCATTCAAAAGATGAAACTCCACACATCATCATTGAACACATAAAGAAAGTTGAGAAGTAGGTTGATGATAAAAACTGTATTAAAAAATTGAGGAGTGATAATGGCACATAATTCAGAAATGCAGCTTTAAGTGAATTCTGCAAAGATAAGGGCATTGTTCAAGAGTTCTCAGCTGCAAGAACACCCCAGCAAAATGCTTTGGGGGAAAGGAAAAATAGATCTATAGTTGAAGCTGCAAGAACAATGCTAAGATGCCAATTTGCCAACAAGTTTTTGGGAAATACTTGTCAATACTGCATACTATACTCAAAACAGATATTTAATCAACAAAAACCTTGGAAAATCATCTTACTCAATTTTGTCAAAAAGAAAGCCTATTGTGAAGCATCTGCATAGTGTTTGGAAGCAAATACTTTGTGCTCAAAGACAACTCTGAATATGTTAGAAAATTTGACTCCAACGTATTTGAAGCTATTTTTTCTGGGATATTCATTGGAAAAAAATGCCTACAAAGTTTATGTTCTTGAGCAAAAAAATTATGAAAAGCACAGATGTGACCTTTGATGATGACAAGTGTTCAGGATTAGAGTGCCTTGATAAAAATAAAGGTGATGCCCTAAAATTTAAAAATATGCACATTGTTACTGATTCTGAAGATGATGTTGAGATCAATATAAATAATAGAATGAAGGAAAAAACAAATAAACCAGTGAACTGTGAAAATGAAGATTTATCTCAAAATAGAAGCTCACCAGAATTTCATGGCACAAACTCAGGGAGAGAAAGAGATGACAATTTTGAAAGTCATGTCAGTAATGAAGAAAATGCCGAAAACTCTACCCAATAAGATCACACCAGAAAACGGGATAGGAGTCACACAAGAGATGCAATAATTGGTGATCCAAATGCTGAAGTAAGGACTAGGTTTGCAACTGTAAATGAATGTTTGCATGCATGCATGCTTTCTTTCACAAATTAAGCCGAAGAAAATTGAGGAAGCTCTACTTGATCTTAATTGGATATCTGCCATGCAAGAAGAGCTAAATCAATTTAAGAGAAATAAAGTTTGGAAATTGATTTTTGTACCAAAGAACAGAAGCATCATTGGAAAAATGTGGGTATACATGAACAAAATGGATGAAAATGAAATTGTGACAAGAAACAAAGCAAGACCGATTTCCAAAGACTACTCGCAAGAAGAATGAATTGATTATGATGAAAGTTTTACTCTAGTTATAAGACTTGAAATAATAAGAATTTTTCTTGTATTTGTTGCACATTCAAATTTCAAGGTGTATCAAATGGATGTGGAAAGTGAATTCCTTAATGGTGAATTGGAAGAACAAGTATATGTGCAACAGCCACCTGACTTTGAAGATCCAGAACTTCCGGACTTTGTTTACAAACTGTTAAAGGCTCTTTACAAATTGAAGCAAGCACCTAGAGTATGATATGACACATTATCAGAATTTCTACCCAAATATGGATTTACAAGAGAGACAATTGGTGAGACTCTATTCTACAAGCAGTATGGTGATGACATTATCCTAGTTTAAATTTATGTGGATGGTATCATTTTTAGTTCTACAAATGAAAAGTTATGTCAAAGATTTTCAAGACTCATGGAGAGTGAATATGAGATGAGCATGATGGGAGAATTAAGTACCTTCCTTGGTCTTCAAGTTAGCCAAAGTAGTGATGGAATCTTTATAAGTCAACCCAAGTATGTCAAAGATTTATTGAAGAAATTTGGAGACTGTTCACCTGCATCAACACCGAAGTCTATAGAGCCAAGTTGGATGAAGATAAGAAAGCAAAATGTGTAGACATCTCACGTTATAGAGGAATGACGGATCTTTGTTGTACTTAAATGCTAGTAGACCAGAAATCATGTTTGCAACATATCTGTATGCTAGATTTCAAGCAAATCCTAAAGAATCACATTTGATGGCTGTCAAGAGGAATTTCAGATATTTGAATGGGACACCAAAATTGGGATCGTGGTATCCTAAAGGAACTGGTTTTGAAGCTGTTGGATACATAGATGCAAATTTTGCTGGATTCAGAGTAGAAAGAAAAAGTATAATTGGAAGCTGTCAAATCCTTGGTCAAAGACTTGTATCTTTGTATAGTAAGAAATAACAATCTGTGTCAACTTTCACAACTAAGGCTGAATACATAGCTGGTGGAAGTTGTAATACTTAAGTGCTTTGGATTAGAAATCAATTAATGGACTATGGCCTAGTGTCACACAAAATTTCAATCATGTGTGACAATACTAGTGCCATATCTATTGTTGCTAATTCACTCAATCATACCAGAACTAAGCACATTGATGTAAGGTACCATTTTATTAGAGAACATGATGCAAATGGTAACATTGAGCTTATTTTTGTTCCAACAGAAAAACAGTTAGCTGATATTTTTACTAAACCTTTGGATGAAGTAACTTTTACTAGACTTGTAGGTGAAATTGGTATCTTAAATTCTTCATCTGGAAGGCAAGCACTAAACTAATGAGTTGCAGCAGATTAATTTATGATAAATCAAAATTAAATTGATTTAATTGGAAATTAACTGGAATATGATCTATAAATATTTCAGGATTCTCTGTATATTTATTTTGCAAAATTTATACTTAACTTAGAATTTTTCAAATTCTGAAAAAACTGTCAAATTGTTAATTCATATTTTTAGTATGTGAAATTAATATGAGACAGAACTAAAAGAGAACAAAAGTATGTACAGAACTGAGTTCTCGATATGTCCAAATAACTTCTTGACAAGTCACTTTGAGACTTCTCAACATAGTTCTCGATAAGTCTTTTTCATGATTTCTCGATGAACTTCTCGACAAGCCTCTTTCTAACTTCTCGATAAGTCTAAATGAC
This sequence comes from Apium graveolens, assembly GCF_009905375.1. NCBI lineage: Eukaryota > Viridiplantae > Streptophyta > Magnoliopsida > Apiales > Apiaceae > Apium > Apium graveolens. The sequence goes on from NC_133647.1 coordinate 203,961,252, forward strand.
TTCTCGACAAGTCATTTTGAGACATCTCGATAAAGCTCTTGTTAAGTCTTTTTCTTGACTTCTCGATGGACTTCTCGACAAGTGTATTTATATGACTTCTCGATAGGGATTGTAGAGATCTGGACATGTATATTTATATGGAGTTCTCAACAAGTATAAATTTTAGACTTATCATCAATAACTCAGAACTTGAATTATTTATTTCAATAAATAAAAATTAATTGATTAAATGAATTAATCAATTAAATAAATGAATAAATAATTAATCAAAAAAATTATACATAATTAAATCAAACTATGATTTTTGAAAATTGTAAAAGATATTGATTTGAAATTAAAATAGATATTTTACAAAATATTTCGAAATAACGTCTTTGTAAAACAGACTTTTCCCCATGTCAAAACCCCTCAAAATAAACTCCAAACAATACAATCCAACTATACTCTAATAAAAATAATAAATTTAAAACACACCATAATTTATATCAGCACGTATAAACACGCCAGAAATGAAAAATACAGCCAAAAGCGACTTCTATAACCACTTCTAAAAATTATATAATAAATATGTAAACACTGACATGCTATAATATACCCAAATGCGAAAGCGGAATCTTAAAATCCTTACCCAAAATAAATTCTGATCACCCCAAGAGATTATTTGATTTCGGACGATATCTCCTGAAAAATCCGAAATTAATAGTCATAGACATACACACGCTGAAATGCCATGTGGAGTAATCAATACCGCCAAACTCCTTTTCTACGCCCCGAGAATAAATTAAAACGAAAAATATGCTCCGCAAATTTTTTTCTCAAAACCATGCAATATATATACCTATGCGTATGTACAAAGCGCTGATCGTTTATATATATAGAAATTGATATTTGGACAGACGATTTGAGAGATATGAATTTTTAAAATTTAAAAAAAATATATAAACAGAGGACACAAAGAGAGACAGGAGAAGAGAGGAAAAGGAGTAATTTGTTTAGGTGAATGAAAAATGGGGAGGGATAATACGGGGGTAGCAGGGGGTAAGGGTTATACGTGGTAGGTAGTACCAGGATTTTTAGTTTTTTTTAACAAAAACATGCCTGGCCAAACAACAGGGCACAGGACACGTATCTTGATAATTTCCACGTAGCCCCCTTATTCTGCAATACTAGTTTCTGACACCCATTTTTATTTTTAATGATACAATTTACGGGTGAAAATAAATCGTAAAATTATCAAAATAATTTTAAAATTCCCGAAATATTTGAAAACTAATAAAATAAAATTTTTACAATTTTTAAAGCATTTTTTGATCGTGGATCGGACCCGCATTTCAAGATTAAACGAACAAACGTGCGGATAAATAAAACCCAAAAAATTACCAAATTAATTCTAAAATTCTCGAATGATTAAAAACTAGTAAAATAAAATTTTCATAATTTTTAAAACATTTTTGAATCGCGCATTGTATCCGTATTTTACGTTTTAACGAACAAATGTGCGGGTAAATATAATCTGAAAAATATCTGAAATGATTTTAAAATTCTCTAAATATTCAAATACTAACTAAATATAAGTTTCTTAATTTTTGAAATATTTTTAAATTTAACAGTGAACCCGCATTTGTATACAATTAGAAAATCATGCAGAGTTAAATATTTGGCAAAATATTACTTTCTAAATTTTATAAATTCCTATAAATAATTATTGAAATTATAAAACCATAAAAATAATTTAAATATTGATGAAAATAAATTTTCAATAAAATCACTTTTAAAGACAAAAATAAAAAGATATGACTCAGCAATTAATAATACAAATATTCCCCAATCACAAGTGAGTCACATACAATTAATATTACATACAACACATAGCTGACAGAATATCCACTCAATCCATAATAGGACAAAATGAACTTAATTTACCGATATTAATAAAATGATCGGCTTTCAAATAAACTTTTAAAAATAATATATTTAAGTTTATATTTAACAATTAGTACATCACCATTTAACAACACGAACTCGCCAAAAAGGAATAAAATATCCATCATTTTACTCATTCCAAATCAGAAAATCACATGAACATATTAAAATAATTATAATAATAATAATAATAATAATTCTGAAAATACGGAATATCACATAAAACCTGGTCAGAAAGCCAAAGAAGTCTAGGAAGGTTGAGTTGTCCACTCAAATAGCCACTTATGCATCTTCTAAAAAAGATGCAGTTGTAACAAAGGGGCATGAACATACTCTAGGGCACCTTCTCAACAAGGTGTCACTATTGAACATAGCAGTCTCCCCACTACATCATGTACAAGGTCCGTACCACCTCTTGAGCACTCTTAAGAGATTGAAAGAAGTAATTTGGTTGACACATACCATGAGATCACATCTATTAAAACTCCCTCATCCCTTTTGGGGGAGTTGCCAAAAATCAATTCTAAAATTTCTACTCTTATTTCCCAAATTTCTTCTTCTTATAATGAAAGGCTTAAATCTACTTCTCAAGCATTTCCAAATTCAAGTGACATAGTTCAAGAAACTGTGATCACCACTCAGACACTACATTTAGATGGTGAGAGGCTACATGCTGAGGTAGACCTTGATGACACCATCACAAACATATGGGTATCATCAGTTTTTACTGAAGAACCTGTGCAGGTTACTTTAGCACCTTCGTGTGCACCACAGTTTTTACAGACTTCTAGGTTTTAGGGTATTCCTCTTGAGGGGGAGCTACTGAAATACTCTCCAATTTAATTGGAGGTTTCTTAATTAGGAACAACTCCACTCACAACCCTAGCTGAAATTACTTTGTCAAGTGAGACTAGGAGTCGAATTTCCAATGATCTAGTCATTGAGGAGCCAAGTATAGCACATTCAGGTGCTGATTCCTTGCAAGAGGAACAATGTTTTGAGGCCATGGTACATGATAGTAATCTGGTCAACTCCCCTTCATTTCAAATGGAGGTTCCGACTAGTAGTGAATAACACACTATCACAACCATAGCTCATACTGTCAAACTGTGACTCCTGTCGCAGGCACAGTCAACACCTTCAAACCAACCACCTCAAACACAATTGACCAACCATCCACCTTAACCATACAACATCATCCTGACCACCTAATCTCCCAATGGCTGCAAGATGTTCAAGCCCAACCTACAACAGTAAATGATCTTTTGGTTGATTAACGTGGAGGCGTAGCCAATGTAGCCCAATAATTCCTTACCATCGATATGTCCAACCAAGACTATCAAGCCATTATACTCTCATACAAGGAGGATATTGAGGAGCAACATGAGAAGATTGCTAATGAAGCAGATAGTAATGTGGATGCATGGCTCCCCAAATACTTCACAACAACAATGGAAAATGCCATAGAAAAACTTAGAGAGGAGTATGTGACCATTCTAGAAAGTGATGCTAAGGTCCCCACTCCTCAAGTTGTATATGATGTTGTGACAGAGGTGTATAAAGCTCAATTGAAGGCCTTTCATCGTATTGGAAGGGCCATGGAACACACCCTGGACAAAAATCAAGTTACAGTCTAGAAGCTGATAAATGACAAAATTGATGAATTGAGTCCTATATTCACAAATATTAAGTCAATGTTTTATAAGTTTCAGACAAGCATTAAGCTCTCTCTCTCTCTCACCAGTTGAGAAAAGTGTATCCAAGTTGAGATAATCTTTCATAGCCTTGCATGAAGTGATCCAGGAGCAGATAACTCAAAATAATGACTCCAAGGTCAAGATGGATCAATTGTACAAGGCTAATTTTGAACCTTTAGCTTTGGTCATGGAGAAGATCAAGAATGTTGTTCAGAATTCTTTTGGCACTTTAGCTGCTACAGTTCACAACCTATATCCACCTCAACCAGTCTTCAAATACAGAATCTTCAAGCTCAGGTCACAGATCTTCAAGCCTCCAACAACTCTCTCTCAGCTGAAGTATTTCAGTTAACCTCACTAGTACAAAGCCAACAATAGGACATCAAGTCTATAGTAGACCTCCGTAAATATCTATAGATGCAGAATTCAATGTCTTTTGGGAGTTTTGAAGATACCCTTTCCAGAATCACCATAATAAGGACCCAAATCCCCTACCTACAATCACTATGCCTGCTACCAAGACAAAGGGGGAGATGAAGTCTAAGCTAAAATCATCCATCCAAGCTATAATTCAAAAGAAAGATGTTGTTGATGTTGGGATGGAAAGACTTATGAAGGCAGTTGAGGGCCCTTGTTTTGACAAGGAATTTGATGAACTCTTCAAAGCTCTCAGAATCTCTCTAAACAACAATCACTTCACCTACAAGAAGGCTTTGAATAGGAACATAATTTTTTTGAGGGTGGTAATGGTGATCAATGGAAACTTCAGAGAGAAGAGGATTGTTACAAATATGAATGACTTAGGTATGGACAGGTGCATACAGGTGTCTCTCTCTTATCTCCAATCAAGAAGAGCATCTGAGCTGAACATCTTAATCAACAAATTTAACAGGGTGATTCTAGAGGACACTCTCTTTCTAAATGAACTCAAAAAGGGTCAAGTAGCTGCATTTTTAGAAGCATACCTTCAACCTAACAAGGGGGTGGCCTACCTCTATTCAACTATGAAAAGGTGCAAACAATTCATGATCCCTAAGCAATGTGTCATGGGAACTTTGAGATTAATTATGACTCTAGAGACTGATTTAAAGACCAAGAAGATCAAGACTGTTGAAGATGAAGAGATGGTCAAGATAAGATTGCAAGGCTTCTCGATTTGTAGATACGATTCATCTTCTCCAACTCCTTTAGATCATAAATGGTGTTGACACGATAGAACGCATCCAAGTGAGCATCAGAAAGATATTCATCTCCCCTAGTGTTTATCATGTCTAAAAAGGAGGAGTACCTTGAACGAATGGGGAATTGTTGGATTTCTTGGCCACGTTCATCTTTGTTAAGCGAAAAGCTTTTTTATCACCCATCTGAAAAATCTAAAAATGAAGAAGAATGAACACAAAATCCAAAAAAATATGAAGATTCTACAAATAAAACACGGAAATTATGGATGTTATACTAAAATTATGAACATGTTTAAAGATTAAACCTAGAGAATAATGTATACACTCAAAGAAATACATACATAAAGTGCACAAACTATTAGGGCATGCATGTAAAAATGCAGAAAATATGAAGATTTGAAGAAAATACTTGGAAAAATTTTAAAGGTTTGAAGGTCTTAAACTGGAAAATTGAAAATCTGGTGACCGTAAATTGCTTTTCCGTAGAACTCTAAGTGAAGAATCGCCGGAAATCTCCTAAGCTTTTCAAAAAGTTTGAGAGAAAACTTATGAAATGGGAAGTGTGAAAAAGGTTAGTCCCACTCACTCTAATATATAGGCACATTTGAGGAAGATAAATCATCAATAGCCCATTGGACCAAGGCCCAAAGCCAAAATCCCAGTTTCTAGAATGTTCTTGAAGCTTCCAAGAGGAGTGTTACAGACAATAGCAAAGTGCCCAATCCAATTAGGATTGGGAATTTAAGGCTTGTAATCCTAATTCAATTAGGATTTGAAATAAGAAACCCAATCCAATTAGGATTTTAAAATTAAGGCCCATAAGACCAACCCAATTAAAATTTGGAATCTAATACGCAATCCAACTAGGATTGAAAAGCAAGTCTAGCCCAATTAGAAAAAATAAGATATGACAATAACTTCGACCAGGATTGAGGTCGAAGTCCAGGTTATGGTTTCTAGTCAAAATTGTTCAACTAGAGGCCTAAAAAATGACCATTAATTTGACCAGGATTGAGGTCAAAGTCCATATCATGGTTTCTAGTCGAAATTATTCGACTAGAGGCCTAGAAAATGACAATTACTTCGAATAGGATTGAGGGCGGAGTCCATGTCGTGGTTTCTAGTCGAAATTATTCACCTAAAGGCCTAAAGAATGACCATTACTTCGAACAGGATTGAGGTCGAGGTCCGGGTCGTGGTTTCTAGTCAAAATTGTTCAACTAGAGGCCTAAAAAATGACCATTACTTCAACCAGGATTGAGGTCGAAGTCCAGGTCATGGTTTCTAGTCAAAATTGTTCGACTAGATGCTTAAAAATTGACCATTACTTCGACCACGATTGAGATCAAAGTTTAGGCCATTAAAAGGTATGAAGAATGAATAGATCTCGATCATGGTTGTAGTCAAAATCCATATCATGAATCCTAGTCGAAAATCTTCGACCTGAGTCCTGTAATTGGACTACGATCTCGACCAGAATTCTAGTCAAAATCCAGGTCGTGGATCTTGGTCCAAAATCTTCGACTAAGATGTAAAGACTGGACCGTTTTTCGACAAAGATCTTAGTCGAAATCCAAGTCGTGGATCCTGGTCAAAAAATAACTGAACAATTGAGAAAAGATTAGAAAAATTTTAAAAATATTCCTTGGGTCAGTAATAAATCAGGAAAATATTCTCTAGTTATCTGCGATGGTAACTGGAACGATAAGAATAACTATGTTTGGGGAGATGAATAGGTTGCGAAGCTCAAATCTGTTCCGCTAAAAGGGTCAAGGAACCCCCTCTCAAGAATCTTGACATTATTAGAAGAAAGTGTGATTCACTTTGGGAAAAATAAATATCCTTGCAAATGTCAAAATCGTTGTATATGTGTAGATCGCTCCACACTTTACGCTGAAAACGACCCTGTAAGGGCATATAGTAACTTAACTTCTACGATTTCCTAGAAGTTGGGGGGCAAATGATAGGAAATAAAAATAACCTTGATTACCTAATAAATAGCGCATTAATTGGGCTTGATTTGGTCCAAAAGTGAAATCGGGTTAATAAAGCAAGGTAATTAATATAACATTAATTGGGCTTTAAGGGCCCACAGATCAAGGATGTATCATTAAATTTGTTGGTAATAAATCTCCCAAATTGTAGCTGAGAAAATAAGTTCAAATCATACTCAAACTCTTAAAAGAGTAGTCCTCAAGCTACAAAATTCTATAAGGAATCAAATCCCTGCTTTTTAGGATTCCAAAGTACTTTCTAAATCTGAGACTTGCTCACCAAGTCTCCTAACCCTTATCTAACTCAAGGATGCCCACGCCTATAAAAGAGGTCTTACCCCACCATTCAGAACTATGTTTCTGACTTGATCGTTAGCATACAGTAATGTACGTAGACATCTTGTGAAGGCAGATTGAGTCACGAAATACGAGAGCGGTAAATAGATTCTTGAGCTCGCGAACCTATTATTAAATACACCTTAGTTTTTTTACCCAAAGTATTATTAAAAATTAAGATTCCAAAGTATTATAAAAAATTAAGATTCGAAAGCCAATAAAAAAAACTTCAACTCTAAACGTACCAAATAAAAAAAAATTAATTTATGTCAAAAGGATATTTATATATGATAAATAACATTTTGTGTATAACATTTATATCATTAGTTGCAAAAATTCAAATAAAGTTATTTAGCAAAAAAAAATTCAAATAAAGTTAAATTTTAAATAATACTAAATTAATAAATTTACAAAAAAGATCTAAAGCACGTGATAAAATCTTTTATGACTAATACAATGACTTTTTTCGCTCATTGATACCAAAAGCCTACAGGGCACCTCGTACCTAAAATATAGTTCGATATATAATGTCATGTTAAATGACAAGAGTATAAATGACAAGAGTTTAATGGAAATAATATGATTGCTTAAAAATTGAAACTTAGTTTGACTCGGTGAGCTAATAGTGTGTACATTTAGATATTATATAATAAGAAATGAATAGTGTTATAAATTACTTCGATTAAAAATTAAAAATATTTAAAGATAAATATTATGAATTAGGTTAATAGGGTGTACATGTAAATATTATATATTAAATCACATATTAACTAAAATAATAGAAGCAACACATATTACTTTGTTCAAATCAATTTTGTTATTCTAAATAACAAAAAATGTCATTAATATAATTCATCCCCGATGGTTGAAATTATATTATTGTGTTTGTTCGATTTTTTACCCATTTTTTCTAGTTTTTAGGTTATTTAATGCGAAATTCAAATTAGACCGAATTCAACATTAGATCTTGAAGTATATAGTCGACAATCAGTCTAATATTCAAAAGTTTATTAACAAGTGTATTTAGAGAAATTTTATTTGAATACTAATAAAAACGTGTATTTAATGATTAAAATAAGATATAAATACGATTTTATGGTGAATATAAATTTGAATATAAAATTCGTATCAGTCTTTTTTCCAATTTCAATATAATTTCTTCTGATATTAATTGTTAAATCATCACTAAATAAAATACTATTTAATAAGTGTTGAATGAACTATTGAAATTTGAAAAATCTATAAAGGTTGAGATTATTTTTCTTCATAAAATTCAAAAATTGTGAATTAACATATTCAAAATATTAAAAAAATTAATGTGCATTGGACCGATTATAAGCTAGCTAAGAATAATACCTTGTACATCAGTTTGAGAAAAATAACACATATGTTTCAAAGCGAGTATGTAAGAGACTCTGGGACGTGAGAGCGTATATAGACCAAGTAATTGCACTCTATAACTTAGGTCGAATATGAGTTCCTACGAGAGATTTATAAAAAATTGGACCTTCAAATAATTCACCTATGCCTGCAGACAGCTTAAATTGATTGGAAAAAGAGCTAGTCATAGCTTTGAATGATATATCAAGACTACTACAAAATTCCAGTAACTCCTTAATTAGTGAACTTTTCTATACTATTCCTTGTGGTTGATAAGTGATCTCAATTCCCGAAAAATAGTGTAACAATCCGAATTAATCCACATTTTCGTTTAATAGTTCTTGTAATTTGTTATTTGTACACCATATAATATGTCTATTGTGAGCTGTTAAAGTTAAGATCATGTAATGCTTCTTTTCTGATAGAAGATGAGAGGCAAGTGAATTACCACCTATTAAATAAATCAGTATTTGAGCACATACATGCATTTTATAGCTCAATCAAAAGACCAAAAAATATCACTCCATTAAGAGGGCTAAATCCCATCTATATCATTCAGATTTCTCATACGATTCATAATACACCCAATGTTTACTTTTATTATTACCCAGTCAAGGATAATTTTTAATAGAATCAAAGTATATTAATTATCTTATATGAATATAATGACTTCGGGTCTAAGGACCAATACATCATTATCACTGTGAGATTAACTTATGACACTATATATTAACATTTAGTATCTCACAACGGGTCAATCCGGCACTATGTATCTAATACATGTGCATGTGTTTTGAATTTTGTATCACCATACCTGTGATCGATGAGATGTGATCATCAGTCATCAAACACATTAGTCTCAATGTATTATTATCGTCCATTAACAATAATACTTGAATAGGTACCTTTAGGAATATCAATATTATTCTCATAATTTTATTTCTAAGTCACGTACGTAGAAATATAAATTTATATATCATATTTCAATGACATTTATTAATCTAATATTTTATCGCAGAAAATAAAGATATAATAAATTTTTAAAGAATAATCCGTATAATCACAATTAATAATCCAAATGTGTCATAACATAAACATAATAGTGTTGTCTCTAGGGTACACACACTAACAAAATCAGCCCAGATTGTAGCTGAAAAAATAAGTTCAAATCAGACTCAAATCTTAAAAGAGTAGTCCTCATACTACAAAATTTCATAAGGAAGCAAATCCATACTTTATAGGACTCAAAATCCATTCTAAATCTGAGACTTTCTAACCAAGTCTCCTAACCCTAATCTAACTCAAGGTTGCACACGCCTATAAAAGGGATCTTACCCCCATCATTCAGAACTACGTTTTTTACTTGATCATTAGCATAGAACAAGGTGCATAGGCATCTTGTAAAGACAGATTAAGTCACGAAATACGAGAACAAACAAAATAGAGTCTTGAGCTCGTGAATCCTAGTATTAAATACACTTTAATTTTACCCAAAATATTATCAAAAATTAAGATTCCAAATTATTATTAAAAACTAAGATTCACTACAAAAAAATGGCTAAATACAACCGTTTAAAAAAACGGTTGTATTTAGCTAAATACGACTGGAAACGGTTGTATTTAACTAAATACAACCGGTTTTTGGACCGGTTGAAAATGTTCGAGTCATACTTAGTAAATCGGTTGAATTTAGTACTAAATACAACCGACAAATATGACCGGCAAAATAAAACTGCATAAATACGACCGGATAAATACGACCGTTTCTGATCGAATTTGATTTTTCGCTACAAAATTAAAAATCCCGCCAAAACAATTAATTTTTTTGAAAAATTTTAAAAGGCCCGCCCAAAAATTAAATTCAGCCATTTATGATGGAAAATACATTTCTAAATTTGACCATATTCAGTTGAATTAACAAACACCGGTTTAGAAAAAAATATCACCGAAAACGGAAAATTTCCTGATTCTGATGCGTAGATTCCGATCAAAATTTTTGAAATAACAATTTAAAAAACAAAACCATCAAAATAAACAACAAATGCCATAATTACTATTAGTCTATAGAATTCTTATTCAAAAGTACTACACAGGCATAGAAGACCCACTAGTTAAACAACACCCAGTACATATACTAAGTCGCTTCATTCAAGTAAACAAATCGCTGCTCTGCTCCGCAGGAAAATACAAAAATAAAAACTATATACAACTCATCCCCTTCATACAAGAACTTACTTGGATGTAAAAAATACCCAAACAACCCCTAAAAACTAAGTCTGGACAACTAAGCCCAATATCCTAAAACAAACATAAATATCATCGCACCTTATACTTAAAAACTATTTCACAAATGAAAGAATCCATGGAATGCCAATTAAAAATTTCGTAACCATCGGCGATTTTGTTGCGGAGATGCTTGTATGGGATGATTCACACTTCTTCTATAATCTTCTTGTTGTTGTGGGAATCTTACTAAAAAATTAAAACAACAATTATCGTTTCAAATAGATATATAAAAATAGTTCGGGTGAGGAATGAGAAGTGGAGATTATGACTAACCGAACGGCGAGATGCAGTCGCTGGAGCCGGCGATTCTTCTTCCATGACCTAGAAACTAACCGGTGAATGTAAAGTGTTTGTTGTAAGTATGTATGTGTATAAAGTTGGGGGAATATAAAGAGGGTAGTCTAGTCGATAGAAAATAAAAAAGTGAAGAAGGAAGGGTTCAAGAGATGCAGATGCAGGCGGTGAGGCGGGTGTGTTTCTAATGATTTTATATAAGAGTACTAGGTTGTTACGGTTATCCCTTTGGGTTGGGCCTTGATTAAAGGCTAACCACTTATAAATTAATCAAGATTAAATTTAATTATACTTTTTTTATTAAAATAATTAAGATCTAATGATATAAAAAAATTCTTAAAAGCATTCATAATCACACCTACTCCCACGTAATCTCCGAAATAATCGCACCGGATAAAATCTCTCAAAATATTGTATTCAAAACCGAGATACACGTGGATCGGTCAAAACTCTGAATTCGTGGATTCTTGGACATCATTTAATTCTTAGCTGTTAATTATCCTTCGTTAACATAGAAAATTAAATATATTAATTTATTTCTAAAATTTTATTCATGTCACTAAAATATATAGATCTTAACATTTGTAAGATTGGATCTTTCATAAATATTTTTAAAAAATCGAAATAAACACTAGTAATAAGTATTGATCAAACTACTAGTAGACTATTAAAATAGCAAACCAAAGACATTTATTTTTTTAAAGAATTTTTATCACATCACTAAAATATATAGATCTCGACATCTGTAAGGTCGGATCATTCATAAATATTTTATAAAAAATGGAAACATCAGTATAGGAAACACAAGTACGAAGTACTGGTCAAACTACTAGCTGACTATTAAAATAGCAAACCAAAGATTTTTTTTTGATTTTTTTTCATATCACTAAAATATATCAATCTTGACATCTATAAGATTGGATAATTCATGACCATTTTTTAAAAGATCGAAACAGCGGTATGGGACTAAACATTTTTTTAATCCCATAATGATGTTTTGATTTTTTAAAAAATATTAATGAATGATCCCACCGTACGGATGTCAAGATCTACATATTTTAGTGATATGACAAAAAAATTAGAAAAAAATAAATATATTTTTTTTGAGAACTCACTGTTTTAAGAAAAAATTTAATTCATGATTTAGATCGATTTTATCATAAATACCACATTTATTTTTCCTAAATTTTTATCATATCACTGAAATATATAGCTATTGACATCTGTAAGGTTGGATAATTCATAAACATTTTTTAAGAAATCGAAACATCAGTATGAGACTAAACACCAATAAGAATCATTGGTCAAACTACTAGTTGACTGTTAAAATAGCGAACCAAATCTATTTATTTTTTTTCTAACAAAAATTATCACATCACTAAAATATATAGATCTTGACATCTGTAAGGTCGAATCATCCATAAGCATTTTTTTAAAAATGAAAACATTAGTATGGGACTAAACAATAGTAAGAAATACTAGTCAAACTACTAGTTGACTGTTAAAATAGCAAACCAAATATATTTATTTTTTTCTAAATTTTTTATCATATTACTAAAATATATAGATCTTCAAATCTGTAATGTTGGATGATACATAATCATTTTTTTTAAAAAATCAAAACATCAGTATGGGACTAAGCAATTGTAAGAAGTAACTACTAGTTGACTATTAAAAAAGCAAACCAAATATATTTATTTTTTTCTAAAAAAAAATTCATATCACTAAAATATATAGATCTTTACATCCTACGGTTGGATCATTCATTAATATTTTTAAAAAATCGAAACATCAATATGGGATTAAACACTAGTTAGAAGTACCGGTCAAAATACTAGTTGACTATTAAAAAAACAAATCAAATATAATTTTTTTTCTAAATTTTTTATCACATCCCTAAAATATATAGATCTTGAAATCCGTACGGTTGGATCATTCATTAATATTTTTAAAAAAATTGAAACATCAATATGTGATTAAACACTAGTTAGAAGTACCGGTCAAACTACTAGTTGACTATTAAAAAAGCAAACCAAAAATATTTATTTTTTTCTACTTTTTTTGTCATATCACTAAAATATATAGATCTTGACATCTGTACGGTTGGATCTTGACATCTCTATGGTTGGATTATAATTTTAAAACAAATACAAAATAAATTAAAACTCAAACTATAATTATTAATCGAACCATAAATATCTAACTATCATAATAATCTTTTTTGCAAGAACTAAAATATAAATTTCATGTAAATTTTATTCTATATTTTTTCCAGAAATTTTCCGCATTTTTAAAAATAATTCGACCGAAATCGGTTGAATTTAGTACAAAATTCGTTGGCGGGAAAATTCTCTCCATTTTTTGGTTGGCTAAATTCGAATGAATGCGGTTGAATTTAGGAGCACGGCTAAACTCAACCGTATACGGTTGCATATAAATACGGTTGTATTTATTCGGTTGTAATTAGTAAGGCTAAATTCGACCAAATGTGGTTCAATTTAGGAGCACGACTAAACTCAACCGTATACGGTTGCATATAAATACAGTTGTATTTATTCGGTTGTATTTAGTAATGCTAAATTCGACCGAATGTGGCTAAATTCGACCGAATGCGGTTGAATTTAGGAGTACGGCTAAACTTAACCGTATACGATTGCATATAAATACGGTTATATTTATTCGTTTGTAATTAGTAAGGCTAAATTCGACCGAATGTGGTTCAATTTAGGAGCATAACTAAACTCAACCGTATACGGTTGCATATAAATACAGTTGTATTTATTCGGTTGTATTTAGTAAGGCTAAATTCGACCGAATGCGGTTGAATTTAGGAGCACGGCAAAACTGAACCGTATACGGTTGCATATAAATACAGTTGTATTTATTCGGTTGTATTTAGTAATGCTAAATTCGACCGAATACGGTTGAATTTAGGAGTATGGCTAAACTCAAACGTATACGGTTGTATATAAATACGGTTGTATTTATTCGGCTGTAATTAGTACTAAATTCGACCGCGTAAATACGACCGTATATAAATACGACCATATGTGGTTGAATTTAACCGCGCCCTTAAATTCAACCGAAAATGGTTAAATTTAATGTCGGTTGTATTTGTGTGGTTGTATTTAGCCTTATTTTCTTGTAGTGATTCTAAAGCCAATAACAAAAACTTCAACTCTAAACGTACAAATAACAAAAAAGTTAAATTTTAAATTATGTTAAAAGGATATTTATATATTTAAAATAAATTCAAAAGTTAAAGAATACAAAATTAATAAATTTACTCAAAAAAATAAAGCACGTGATAAAATCTTCTCTGACTAATACAATGACTTTTTCGGCTGATTGATACCAAAAGCCTAGAAGGCACGTGGTACATAAAATATAGTTCGATATTTAATGTCATGCTAAATATTGACAAGAGTTTAGGGGAAATAATAAATTTGCCAAAAAATTAAAACTTAATTTGACTCGGTGAGCTAATAGTGTGTATGCAGATATTATACAACAAAAATTGAATAGTGTTCTAAATTACTTGATATAAAAATTAAAAATATTAAATAATAAATTTTATGAATTAGGTTAATAGTGTGTACATATAGGTATTATATAATAAATCACATAACAGCTGAAATAACTCAAGCAACATATATTATTTTTTTTCAAATCAATGTTATTTTTCTAAATAATGAAAAATATCATTAATATAAATCATTGCCGATGGTTGAAATAATATTATTATGTTTGTTCAGTTTTTTACCCATTTTTTCTAGTTTTTAGGTTATTCAATGTCAAATTCAAATTAGACTGAAATTAATATTAGATCCTAAGGTATATAGTTGAGAATAAGTGGGTCTAATATTTGAAAGTATATTAAAAAGTGTATTTGGTTGTTAGAGAAACTTTATCTCAATACTAAAAAAGTGTATTTTAAAGATTAAAATTTGTTATATATATAGGATTTTATACTTAATATAAATTTGAATATAAATTCGTATCAGTTTTTTATATAATTTCAATATAATTTCATTTGAATATTAATTGTTAGAATATCATTACTAAATTAAATATTATTTAGTAAGTGTTGAGTGAAATATTAAAATTAGAAAAATCTATAAAGGTTGAGATTATTTTTCTTCATAAAATACAAAAATTGTGAATTAACATATTTAAAATATTAAAAAGAAATTGGACGGTTTATAAGCTAGCTAGGAATAATACATTGTGCATCAGTTTGAGAAACATAACACAGAATATGTTTCAAAGCGAATACGTATGAGACTCTAGTACTGACACAGGTATATATGAGGTGATGTCTATTAATCATTTTCTTGTAGCACTATAACAAATCTGGCCATTTACGACGGTTTTTTTGAACTGAAATCGTCGTAATTAAGCCATTTACGACGGAAAAAAATCGTCATTTTTGGTCGAGTAGTAAGTTCGTTTTTTCGTCACAAGATAAAATTACGTCGCAGTTTAGGAAGAAGGGGCTCACATACTCAATAAAATAATAAATCTACTTACGACGGAAAATATCGTCGTATGTTATAAACTTACGAAGAATAATATCGTCGTATATTAGTCACTTACGACGGAGGAATCGTCGGATATTTTCTTATGGGTCCCATAATTGATAAAATAAAATGTAAATTTACGACGCAACTTTACGTCGTAAATTAGTAACTTCCGACAGAAAAAACTGTCGTATTTTAGGTATTCGGGCCAACTTATGACATAATATGTGATGAACAACCGTCGTAAATTTGTATTTCCAGAATTGCCAAATTTTGATTTTTCAGTTTCCAGCCATTTTTGGCTTCCATTTTAAATTCTAAACCTGCAAAGTCTAATGCAATCACAAACTCAACACAACCTCTAAGCCTTCCAAAGTCTAATTTAATTTCCGGCTACCAATCACAAACTCACAAAATCAAAATATAAAACTAATGATATAAGTCAAAATACAATAATTTACATTAGTTATATCATAAATCCGTACAAATTCACATCCAAAAGAAGAAAGAAAACTATGTGGAAGTACAAACACCGACCAAACCAAATTCAATTTACACTTAAATAAGTTAGAAATTTGTAATCAAATCATTTATTTTGGCATAATAATTTGTATACAGAGAAGTAGATATTTCGTATCCTCTCTTGCTTTCTATTCCACCACACTTCTGGCACACACTTCTGGCATATGCACGCAAGTTCTGCACCATTTCGTCAAACGCTGACTGGTCCAACTCAAAACCAATAACAGCAGCACGAAGACCTTCCACGGTAGCACCAGTTTCATGCTTTAAAAGATTCCTTATTGACTCCTATGTTTTTATTGCACCAGATTCAAGAAGCAGCTGTACTGGCTTAGACGGAGCTAATTCAAGCTTTTTATGCAAAGTGAAAAAGTTTGATAAACTTTGACAAGACACTGATACCTTTCAAGAGCAACATAAGAGAAGAAGAAGCCAAATAACTGTGGCTTCGATAGAATCCCAGGTAAGTTACCTCATACTTAGCTATTAGTTTCGATAACTTTTCATTACTAATAGAACCTGCTTGCACCTTGATATCACGACAACGTTTATCCCCAAGTTTCGAAACATCCCAATCAGCCTGCTTAATGCTTGCATCTACATTTGAGGGAAAAATATTAATGTGTGTACGTAGACATTAAACACTTATTTAGATAATGTCAAACATGCGCCTACGGACCAATAGACTTTGAGGCGGGGTATAAGATATTTAAAATTTCCACCCATCATAACATTAATCAGGTTTCTTTACCTTATTTAAAAAAGCAGCATACACCCTTAAAGCAATCCTAACTATAAGGATAGGTCTATACGCTAGAACATGGCTACAATAAACATGAACCAAAAGGCTGTATTGATTCAGCTAGAGTCTGCCTAGCAGAGGCCTGTTTGGCCTAGCCGAATCCTACCCCCATCCTACTGCTAGATAAAGTTTTCCCTAGGCGATAAGCATGACGAATTAGCTAATTAAACTTGAAGACATTTACAGGGTATACACTTTCTTATTGTATTCTCATCACCTACACAAAATATATATGTATGTGTAAATAAACCGTATTGGTAAGAGTTTTTAAAACCTACTTGGACTATTTTATAAATTTTCCAAAAGTATTACGCTGATTAACACTTTGACGTAAGCGAAATAAAACAAGAGATCTTCCACACTGAATTGATCTTATTAACCATACCACAAAAATGACTTAAGCTTATATCATTCAAAGTACAGTCATATCTCAAGGGTGATTTCTTTAACTGAAATATTCAGGTTCGTTTCATATTTCTGCTTTAATCTGTTAATATCCTTCAATCTAAATACACATCTTAAAAAGCAGCTTGAAGTTGAGGGAAATAGACGTGTACCATGAAATTCGATGGCTCGATAGATAAAATAATATTCTAACTGTCAAGGCAAATGGGACAGTCTCTTATGCAAATGGGACAGTCCCTTTACAAATGAGACAGGGTATGAGACAGTCTCAATTACACTGCAGAAAATAAATAACAGAAATAAAATGCAGAATGCTGAAAACTGAAAAGTAAAAACACCAGAAGTTTTCACTTGGTTCGGCCCCTACACCTAGTCTATGGCCTACATCCAAGTCCCCATGCCAACTAGCATAGAGAATGTATTATATCAACTTTAATAAAAGAACTTACAATCTTTTCCTTGATTACAAATATAGCACCTGAAAGAACCCCTTTCCCTAGCTACCTTGCTACCTAGCCCACTGCTATTCCTTAGCCTTCTAGCTACTTTGCTATACTTTGAAATCAAGCTTGCCACAACCCGGCACAAAGTTGATATGAATACACTATTCAGTTATAAGAATAAACAAATTGATTACAACTCAAGCTAAGCTTCTTGTTTTTCTGGATATGAATATCTCGGGTATGAAACAAGAAAATGATTTCAGATGATGAAGGATTCTCGAGAAAAATGTTAGCTACAAATCTGAAATGAAGAGTTGTATTTATAAGCAAAGTTCTAACAGAATTATTTTCAAACACAAGATAAGATTGGAAGATAAGTTTGTTTTAAAATATTTGAATGAAACTTTGAAACTAATCTGTTGATGATATAGTATTTGGATCTTCTAACGAATCTTTGTGTAAATGGTTTTCTGATTGCATGCATAAGGAATTCGATATGAGTTTGATGGGTGAATTGCAGTACTTTCTAGGTTTGCAAATTAATCAGTCTAATGCAGGAATATTTATTCACCAAGGCAAGTACATAAAGGATCTACTCAAAAGATTTGCACTTGATCATGTCACACCTAAATCAACTCCGATGAGTACTTCAGTTAAGCTTACTAAGGATGAACAAGGTACACCTGTAGATGTCACTAAATTTCGAGGTATGATTGGTTCATTGTTATATTTAACTGCCTCACGACCTGACATTATGTATAGTGTATGCTTGTGTGCTCGTTTTCAATCTCAACCTAAAGAATCTCATTTGAATGCCGTTAAACGTATTTTTAAATATTTGAAAGGTACGAGTGACTTGGGATTATTTTATCCAAGCTCCTCTTCCTTTGACTTAATCGGTTTTTCAGATGCTGACTATGCAGGGTCATAGGTTGATAGAAAAAGCACAAGTGGTGCTTGTGAATTTTTAGGAGATTGTTTAGTTGCATGGCATAGTAAAAAGCAAACTTCAGTAGCTCTTTCTACCGCTGAAGGAGAGTACATTGCAGCTGGAAGTTGCTGTGCTCAAATTTTGTGGATGCAACAAACATTGCAGGATTTTGGTATTTCTTACTCAAATATTCCTATATATTATGATAATACCTCTGCAATTAATATCTCTAAAAATCCTGTTATGCATTCTCGTACTAAGCATATTGATGTTCGTCATCATTTTCTACGAGATAATGTTTCTAAAGGTAATATTGAGCTTATTTATATTTCTACTGAGAAACAGCGTGCAGATATCTTCACTAAGCCTTTAGCTGAAGATAGATTTTATAAAATGCGTCGAGAATTAGGTATGTGTTCTCTGTAATTTATTACGTGATTTTATGTAATTTATGTGTTTAAATATGAATTATGTCATAATACTTAAATATATGTTGTGTATTTATTATTTGAGTTATTAGGTTCCTGTTTATAAATTTGTGGTTTTTTATTTTATTTGTCCGTGTGTTTATGCGTGTATATAGCATTAGATTTTGTAAATCTTTTGATTAGACTTTTCATTTCCTTGAAACTCGTGCATGTATTATTCATTCAATACATCACTTCTGTTTTGCACCTCTTCATCTCCTCTTCCATCTCTAACTCTTCAGTTTCTACTTCTTTTTAAACTCTCTTTCTTAATCTTTTCATTTTTCTTTTCTCATTCTACTCTCTCATTCTCTCAAAATTCTATCCTTTCTCTCTTAACCCTAAAATCTTCTTTCTTCCATGGCTCGCCGTTCAAGATCCACCGCTAACCAAACCCCGACCCCTGGTCCGTCTGGTTCGAAGCGTCGTCGTATGGCCGCAGTTGTTTCCGAAGCATCTAGTGAAGCATCTCCTAATTCTTCCGAGTGTCATGCAAAGGAAAGCACTACTAAGGCGTGGAACAAGTCCATTCTGAAAGAAAGGTTGTGTGATACTGATCTTCTCTCCAAGATTGGCGTATCATCATTGTTTGAAGCTGTTGGGTGTGTTGGGTTGTTATCGCCGTCGGATGTGATCTATCCAGATTTGGTAAAGGAGTTCTATGCAAATTTTTCGATTTTGGCCGACAATATTGTGTTCTCTTCGGTGAAAGGAAGTCCAGTTTGCTTTAAGGCGGATTTACTGGCCAGACTCACAGCCGTATCCGATCAAGGTCCCTGCCCGTTTACCACTCATCAGGCGTTTGACGAGATTCCTGGATTGCAATATGAGGAACAACTCAAAGCTATTCTCGGTGACAACTTTGTTTCTGTGTCTGTCAAACCATTGGTAACTGATTTAACTCCTATGTGCTTATTATTGTTTAAACTGTTTCATTCGAATGTTTTGCCTCGTAAATCTGGTCGTGATAGAGTCACATTTCAGGATTCTATTCTTCTGTCTGTGTTTGTTAAGAAAACCCCTTGTAATTTGGCTTCATTAATTATTTCCAACATGAATCATTGTGCTAAACATGAATCCATGCATCTTCCATACCCTGCTTTGTTAACAAAGATTTTTCAGTATTTTCGTGTTCCTTTTGAGTCTGCTAAATCAGAAAAATTGAATGTTGTTTTTGACTTGTCTGTTTTAACTGCGAATGGTCTCGTAGTTTCTGAATCAAATGAGTTAGTTTTTGATGATGCTTCTAGGAATGTTGGTGGTATTCCTAAGTCTCCTAATTATGCATCAGACCCCTTTGATCAGCCTACCAATACTCTTCTTAATTCTCTGTTGATCAAATTAAATGAAAATTCTGCTGCTTTGGCTAATCTAAATCAGCATTTTGCTTCTGTCAAAACTCTTGGATCACTCACTTCTGAAGTTAGTATTCTAAATGCTTCCTTTGAGTTGTTTAGGAAGTATGTCTGTTCATCTTTGGATGATATCAATGCTAAACTCTCTGTATTGCATACTTCTGATGTCAAGTTGTCTAAGACCATAGATTTTGAGTTTGGGACTCTGCAGGAAGGGATGGTTTCCTCTGCTAAGGCATGGGAAAAGGAATTTGTTAAGTTGTTTTTTAAGCTTGGGTCAGAGACTAAGTTTTTATCTCAGCAGTTGTCAGCCATGCAAGACAAGAGCAAGATGTATTGGCACAAGAAAAGAGACTGGATTGGAGATTGTACTTTAGAAGAAATCACTGCTCCTCTGCCACTCCCTGCCATTCCTCCACCTTCAGTTTTTGGTATGACCAGAGAAGAATACAAGGCTAAGATATTTGAATGGCTTCGTGAACGGGACGGGAAGGCACCAGCTAAGGAAGCTTTTGACAAGCTATTTTCAGAGTATGGCTCAGCTCCGGTGTTTCCTTCATCCCAGAACAAGGCTTCTGGTTCAGGCAAAGGCAAAGGCAAGGCTCCAGTTTTTGTTGATGACGATTCTGATTGAAGGACCCTTTTATGATGAAGGGGGAGAAATGTTTGTTATTTTTTAAGACTTTTTGATGGATGTTTATGTTTTTGACGTTTTTGTTTTTGGGTTTTCAGACTATGTTTCTTTGATGGGTGTTTTGTTGGGTGATTAACTGATATTCTGGATTTGTTTATGTGATTAGATAACAATTGCAACTGGACATCCTGGTTTTTGGATGGGTTGTTATGTTTTAAGTGTTTAATGTTTGAGACTGTTTCTTTTATGCATATTGTTCTGTTGTCTCATTCATTCTTTAGTTGTCTCATTCTCATATAATTGCACATATCATAAACTGCAATATATTCTGTTGGTTCTAACTTTGTTTTACAGGCCTTTAGTGTTTTTGATAGGGGGAGCATTTATGCTTTCTTTGTCATCATCATAAAAGGGGGAGAATGTTAGATGCTCAGGTTTATGATGATTGCAGATAAACAGAAGATAAACAGAATGCAAGTAACTGAGATTCAAGCTTTGCAGTTTGTTCAGATTTTCCAGGAGGCTATTTCTCAGGATTAGGTTTGTTAGGGTTTTGTGTAAATCTTGTTTATCTGGATAAACCTTATCTCAAACAAACTCACCACCTTATCTTATAAATCAAGTTTAAATCTCTCAAGCCTTATCTCTTTACTTGATTTATCTTTTTCAAACGTACTAACAGATTAGTTTCAAAGTTTCATTCAAATATTTTCAAACAAACTTATCTTCCAATCTTATCTTGTGTTTGAAAATAATTCTGTTAGAACTTTGCTTATAAATACAACTCTTCATTTCAGATTTGTAGCTAACATTTTTCTCGAGAATCCTTCATCATCTGAAATCATTTTCTTGTTTCATACCCGAGATATTCATATCCAGAAAAACAAGAAACTTAGCTTGAGTTGTAATCAATTTGTTTATTCTTGTAACTGAATAGTGTATTCATATCAACTTTGTGCCGGGTTGTGGCAAGCTTGATTTCAAAGTATAGCAAAGTAGCTAGAAGGCTAAGGAATAGCAGTGGGCTAGATAGCAAGGTAGCTTGGGAAAGGGGTTCTTTCAGGTGCTATATTTGTAATCAAGGAAAAGATTGTAAGTTCTTTTATTAAAGTTGATATAATACATTCTCTATGCTAGTTGGCATGGGGACTTGGATGTAGGCCATAGACTAGGTGTAGGGGCCGAACCAAGTGAAAACTTCTGGTGTTTTTACTTTTCAGTTTTCAGCATTCTGCATTTTATTTCTGTTATTTATTTTCTGCAGTGTAATTGAGACTGTCTCATACCCTGTCTCATTTGTAAAGGGACTGTCCCATTTGCATAAGAGACTGTCCCATTTGCCTTGACAGTTAGAATATTATTTTATCTATCGAGCCATCGAATTTCATACCATTTACTGTTGATATGTGGCCTTCTAGATCAAGGGATGATGAAGGGATCGAATCAGTACGGAAAATATCCCGCTTAAAGTCCTTGAAAACAATTGCCATGCCAAAGTTTTTATGACTTAAAGATACTATGACAAAAGGCATCTCTATAAGCTCAAATACTTTGAATGCAAATACAATTATCATACCTTATCTACACTGTGGCCCAACCGCTTCAGCTGGTCAATCCTGCTTCTAGCTTGCACGTATGGATTAAATCTGGTGACATATGGACGTAGAAACCAAATTATTATTCTTAAAACTAGCAACGACATCCAGTAGGAACAATAAATATATAAGATTGTGATTTTGTATTGCATTATATTTTAAATTATTGTAGTAATCAAGGATCTGTCAAATTCAGATATCCATGTCACTAGACCACATGTAATGAGTAGCTCTGTTATTCTGAATTCGGCAATTGTACAATCACCGTAGGTGTATATTCTCTTGGCACTCACAGGGACTGTGAGCTCAAATATCGAGAATAGATCATTCGTCCCTTAACCTGTTCTTTTCATATATATTGTTTTTTAGATACACTGCAGAGTGCAAATGTACGTAAAATAGAAAGTTAACAACTTCACTTTCAACTTATTGAACAGAGACGATATTGTTCTGTCTAAACAGAACAACCATCACAAACAAAATGAAATGAAAGTCTCTATCCAACATTTATTAACTAAATTTATATATTACAATTAAGAACTCTTTCTTTTGTTATCTACATTTTTCAAATATTATTTTACGCTGCCATCAAAGCACATCTAATGTTTTATTTTTGATAAGTATCCAATGTTTTTGGTTGCATTTTGCAAATATTTATCGGTCCAGCTTGGTTCTTTGTCATCTTATTCCACCTAGCCACCATTACTGACTCTCACATTTTGGTCCATAAGTCATCCTAAATGCTAGTTTCCAAATATGCCAAAAGAATTGAGAAGGATAATAACAACTCTAGATCCATATTTAGCAAGGCAACAACTACATGATTTAGACTCCAGAAGCACATACTCCTTTACAAATAAACATAAATAACCCCAACAAACATAGAATTTTACCCTTGTAATTAAGACGAGGATAAGTTATCGGCAAATCTTGTCAGAAAAGAAAAGCCTAATCTCAAACACACCTCTCCCTATGTTAGTTGGGGAAAAAGAACTATTACCAAACACACTTCTAACAACTACAAGATCAAAAAACAAGTTCTTTTTTCCTATGTTAATCCTAACAATTTCTTACCCTTCACAGACAAAGGAAGCAATACTAAGAACTAACATAAACATGTAAAATTCTAAACGAAATCAAGAACGAAAAACAGAAATTTCGGAGAACTCACCAAGCAATCGAATAAGATATTTGTGTCGTAGAAGATTAATAATCGTAAGCTGAGCCAAGAAATCATCCTCACCCTTCAGACTTTCCCTTGAAAACCACTTGACAGCCACCTCCAAGTAAAAATATATATTATGACACAAATATCTTAGTGATATAACCAAAATTTCATATCAAAATAATTTTATTTGGTTTGACATTTTAACAGTGAAGCATCAGTTTGACTAGTACAGTTAACTAGTGTTGAATTAGTATATCAATTATTTTAAAAATATTTTTCAACGGTCCAACCGTATGGATGTCAATAAATATATATATTACTGATATAACCAAAATTTAATATCAAAATAATTTTATTTGATTTGACATTTTAACAGTCAAGCATCAGTTTGACTAGTACAGCTAACTAGTGTTAAATCTTGAATTAGTGTTTCGATTATTTTAAAAATATTTCTCAACGATCCAACCATATGGATGTCAATAGATATATATATATATATATATATTAGTGATATAACCAAAATTTCATATCAAAATAATTTTATTTGGTTTGACATTATTACAGTCAAGCATCAATTTGACTAGTACACTTGAATCTTGAATTAGTGTTTCGATTATTTTAAAAATATTTTTCAACGATCCAACTGTATAGATGTCAATAGATATATATTAGTGATATAACCAAAATTTCATATCAAAATAATTTTATTTGGTTAGACATTTTAACAGTCAAGTAACAATTTGACTAGTACAACTAACTAGTGTTGAATCTTGAATTAGTGTTTCAATTATTTTAAAAATATTTTTCAACGATCCATCCGTATGGATGTAAATATATATATATATATATATATATATATATATATATATATATATATATATATATATATTAGTGATATAACCAAAATTTCATAACAAAATAATTTTATTTGGTTTGACATTTTAACAGTCAATCATGAGTTTGACTAGTACAGTTAACTAGTATTGAATCTTGAATTAGTGTTTCAATTATTTTTAAAATAGTTTTCAATGATCCAACCGTACGGATGTCAATAGATATATATTAGTGATATAACCAAAATTTCATATCAAAATAATTATATTTGGTTTGACATTTTAACAGTCAAGTATCGGTTTGACTAGTACAACTAACTAGTGTCGAATCTTGAATTAGTGTTACGATTATTTTAAAAATATTTTTCAACGATCCAACCGTATGGATGACAATATATATATATATATATATATCAGTGATATAATAAATGTTTCATATTAAATTATTTTATCAAAATATTTAATTTTTTCTGAAATTCTTGAAATGTCACCCAAACAAATAAATGTTGACATTAATATTGTTGAATCATGAAATGATATTTTTTAAAAATTAAAATTATCAAAAATCATATGCTAATTTAGGACGGAATCCGTCATAAATTATTATTTGCAAAAAATTTGAGAAAAGTCAAATTTACCGCCAAAATTTTGGGGAAGAAGTTAAATTTCCCTCTTTGATAACTTATGACGACTTTGAATTTCCGTCGTAAATTAGATGTACCAATATTTTCCGTCACAAATATTTCGTCGTAAATTTAGATGAAATATTTTTGTATTTAATTTCAAGTTAAAATTTTAATAAAAATACTTAACTTACGACGAAATGTTCAAATCGTTGCAAATTCAAATGATTTTTATTTTCCCACCAAATTTTTTGGGATAAAGTTAAATTTCCCTTTTTGATAACTTACGACGAATTTCAATTTCCGTCGTAAATTTGATGATCCGATTTTTTTCGTCGCAAATATTTCGTTGTAAATTTAGATAAAAAAAATTTTATTCAATTTCAATTTCAAATTTTAATAAAAATAATTAACTTATGACGAAATGTTTAAATCGTCGCAACTTCGAATAATTTTCATTTTTGTTTAATCGTATCGTGCATAATTTTATTAATAAAATACTAAACTTACGACGATTTTGGGTTTCGTCGTAAATAATTACGACGTTTTACTTTTTTCCGTCATAAGTCGGGTGCGCATTTTTTCCGTCGTAATTGGCCTATTGTTTTGTAATCTAGTGATCTATATAAAGTTAGACCTTCAAATAATTCACCTATGCCTGTAGACAGCTTAAAATTGATTGGAAAACGAGCTAGTCATAGGCCATAGCTTTGAATGATATATCAAAATTACTACAAAATTCCAGTAATTCCTTAGTGAACTTTTTCTATACTATTCCTTGCGGTAGATAAGTGATCTCAATTGCCGGAAAATAGTGTAACAATAGTGTGGTAGAAAGTGTCATCCAAATGTTTCTTTAGCGAAAGACCTTTCATGATTGCTTTTGCACAACAAAAAAATTTGGACCCTAAGTAAAAATTACTGAATGAGACCACTTCCTATATATTTGAGAGCTGTGAAGTTCTTGTAATTTGATATTTGTACACAATGTAATACTCCCTCTGTCCCAACCATTTCTTTACATTTTTCTTTTTGGATTGTCCCATCCAATTCTTTACATTTCAAAACTTACCAAAAATAGTCGATGAGTCTCACCGCTTTCCCACTTTTTCTTCCTTTTCACACTACTTTTACTTCACTATCTCTCTTTTATATATTAAAAATCAACGGGTCCCACCACTTCGCCCACTTTTCTTTCTCTTCTTCACTACTTTATACATATTTCTTAACCTCCGTGCCCAAACCAAATGTAAAGAATTGACCGAAACGGAGGGAGTATGTCGATTGTGAGCTGCTGAAGTTAAGATCATCTAATGCTTCTTTTCTGATAGGAGATGAGAGGCAAGTGAATTGCCACCTAGTGTTGGTACAATCATTACTAGTGGCTAGACCTGACAAAAATGGGTCTTGATCCGAAGAATCGAACCGAAATTCATGAAACCGAGATTCGATCCGAAATCCGAATCATACAATCCGATAATTATCCGAAAACCGATTTAAATCGATCCGAAAAATATCCGAACCAAAAATTTAACCAAAAATGATCCGAAATACAAGATCCGATTATAACTTGGAACCGATTAAAACCGAATAATATATTACCCGAACCGAATATGATCCAAAATAAGCAAAATTTATACTTTAACCAATTTTATGTTTATGATATCATACTTATTTAATTGTATTCTTTTGTAAAAGCACATTATATTACATTAAAAATACTAAACTAAATAAAAAGAATATTTTTTGAATCTCGAAAATTGAAAAAATAAATAAGTTTTGATCCGAAAATATCCAAACCGAATTTGATCCGAACAGAATTTTGTTCGATCTTAATCCGAATTTTATCCGAATTAGACCCGAACCGAATTACATCCAATCCGATTCGAATGGTCTTCAAATATATCATAATCCGAAAGTAGATCCGATCCGAAATTGTTCCGATCCGAAACCGAACCGGTTATCCGAATTGTCAGGTGTACTAGTTGCACAGAAGGAAGATAGGAAACGAGAGGTTTCAAATTACGAAGAATGTTGTACGAGAGAAAATGAATTGCGGTCCCATTTTCAACCAACTCTGATGACACTTTTATTGTGAAATTCAGAAAACTGGTGTAAGTTTGTTATTTTTCATTATATTGTGAAAACCTCTTCCATCAAGGAACATTTTTAACGCAACTTATTACAAATTAATATCACAGCCACCCCACTGCCATCAAAAACCAAAAATGTTTGTCTATATATATTAATTATGATATTATTATAACATCTTCACATCAACAAGCAAGATAGGCCAGTAGGTAAAAATACTCATGGAGCCGAAATCATCACCACCTCTTCCTCACAACGACGAAGTTGAGGACATGCTTTCATCTTTTCCAAAAGAGAGGGGTATAATTGCACCCTATGCGTATCAATATCAAGGATTCTGGTATTACTCAAAGCATTTGGAGGGTATTATTAATTTTCAAAACCATTTTAAACCCCGCAAAAATGATATATTTCTCGCAACTGCCCCTAAATCTGGAACTACGTGGTTGAAAGCCATCCTCTACGCCCTAATCAACCGTGAAGTCCACCCTCCTAAAAGTCCTCAGCATCCTTTGCTTACCAAAACTCCCCATAATCTCGTTCCTTTCATCGAATTCGTTAATCCTTCTGAATATGACTCCATCTCCAACTCCCCAGACAGCTGCACTAGGATTTTTGCAACACATTCTGCATTAGTTAGCCTTCCGAAATACATAACAGACGATGCTAGTTCATCAAACTGCAAAATAGTTTACCTGTGCAGGGACATCAAAGACAACTTTGTTTCATACTTCCACTATGCCAACAAGGCCAACGTGCGATCCTCTCCCATTTCTTTGGAAGACGCGTTTAACTTGTACTGCAAAGGAATCACTACAGGTGGACCGGTTTGGGATCAAATCTTGGAATATTGGAATGGGAGTTTGGAAAAGCCACATAAGGTGTTGTTTATGAGGTACGAGGATGTGAAAAATGAACCTCAGGTTCAGCTAAGGCGTCTTGCACAGTTTCTGGGGAAACCCTTCTCTCAAGATGAAGAAAATCGTTACTTAGCTGATCAAATCATAACTCTGTGTAGTTTTGATAATCTGAGCAATTTAGAGGTTAACAACACCGGAAAAAATAGGCAGCAGGTAAGTAATGGTGCATATTTCAGGAACGGTGTGGTTGGAGATTGGAAAAATTATTTAAGTGAAGATATGGTTTCTAGGTTGGATCAGATTACGGAAGAAAAATTTCGTGGTTCGGGGTTATCTGTCTGATATATCATCAGTGTTTCCGCCAATAAATTTTTTCGTAATTTTAGTGTTATCGTTTCCATCACTGTATTTTGTTTTCCAGAACTGCTATATGCATATGCGTTCCTTGTGTTTATTTATCTAATAAATATGTAAACTTTCTTTTGATGCTAATAAAGAGTACTTCATAATATTTTTTTAGGAAATGTTAAGGGCAGCCCTCAAGGCTGTGTTTAAGCATTAAAACACTTTGAGTTTTTAACAGGTTAGAGGATTACAGCTGGACGAATGAACTTATCAATGGAATGAATGGCTCCTAAATGCATTTACTGCCCTATTAAAACGCATGTACTGATTATTTGAATCATCCATAATCAATTGTTTTTATTAATTAAATTTATATATCAAAATTTGGAAAATGTTAGATGTATAAATTGGTTTCCAATCTATTTACAAATTGCCATTGTCAAACTCTAATTTGTTATATACATTCATTATTAATTATTTTATACTGTCACGTTAACCATGCAATGTGATTTGCAAATAATTTTTTATATCTCATTTTTGTAACTCTACCACTACTCATCAAATTTTATGATTTTTTTATATCGGAATTATGTTCAAAAAGTAAGAAAATTTCAAATTATATTTTGGCTATTTATAAATATTGCTCAAAGTTAAGATATATAAAATTATTTTTTTGATAAAATATGTTAAAAACATTCTGAAGGCGGGTCATTAGGTGTGAACTCGTTACATATGTTTATACAAGAGAGAACGCATACATTTATTTTGTACCTACAGTTGAAAAGATTCTGATAACAAGGAAATTATTAGGTCTTTCTAATGTCTAATGTGTGCCAAATACACATAATAAGTATTAAATTTTATGAGTTTGAAGTATTTTTATTGGTAGAGTTATTGTAAATACAGGGATCCATTAATATTTATAATTAAAGTACCAATTAAAATTGCACCAAATTAACGGGAGTTGTTCCTTACCATGATCCTATAATTACCCCCAAGTCCTGCCGACATTATAGTTATGTGTAGGCTGCAGGTAATTAAATGAATTGTAACCCCACCAACTCTCCACCAGAAAGAGTAGTTGATGTCGTACAAGGAAACATGAATTGCATGTGCAGTCCCATTTTCAACCTTCTGACGAGAGTTTTATTGTCAAAATCAGAATCAGATAGTGATATGCACATGTTATAATTCTATACAGTAGCTATTTCTTCGTTGTATACTCCTTTTTTCTCATTTTTTTTCTTCCGGAGGGTGATGTTTTTTGCTCCATAACTGATAATTAAATTCGAAATTGCTAAAAACAAAACCGTATAAAACTTGCGCACTGGCCGAAAAGGTTTGTTCGTGTATTACTATCAAAATGAGATAAATTTATAAAAATTAGTGTTCAGAACATCTCGAAAAAACTAAATCCAAATGATTGCTTAAATTTAAAATATAAACAATTTGACATCAAATGTTACTCGAAAAAACTCTTGTCCCTTACTTGGTCGAGGAAAAAATAATCAAAATATTTGAAAGAATGACATTAGTTGTCAAGAATATTGGTTGAAGGGAGAAGAAATCTATAAAAGTACCAAAGTACCACAGTACCAAATTTTGGTACTTACTTATGCATAAGTTGACTTCTATTCCGTGTAAACTTTGTTTTTAACACAAATCGACTTCTATTCTTTGTAAATTTTATTTTTTTTAGTTAGTATTCATCCAATCGTCTATTTACTTCATAAAATAAAAAATATTTTTTAAATGATGTATAAATTATATTAAAAATTTATTAAGTTACGTTATATTAAGTAAAATAACTCATATTTATTTTTAATTTTAGAAAAACTACAAACTAGTAGGTAAATTACTAACACGAATTGACTTATACTCTTTGTAAACTTTATTTATTTATAAATTATATTAAAAATCTATTAAGTTACGTTAAATTAAGTAAAATAACATATATATACTTTTATTTTGAAAAACTACTAACTACAAAGTAAACTATTAACAAGAAATGACTTCTATTTTCTGTAAACTTTACTTTCTACAGCATTATTTTAAAAATAATTAAGTAATAGCAAATGACTTAGTAACATTTATTAACTTTTAAATTGAAAATTATTGATTTAACGATCGTATTTGTTACTGTCCACCACAACATTTATTTACTTTAAATTAAAAATCATATTTTAACAGTAACAGGGTTGTATTTATATAATATAAGTAATATTAAATTAATTTTAATAACATCTATTTACTTTTAATTTGTAAATTAATTTTTATCGATAATAAATAATATTAAATAAACATAATTGAAAAAGCATTATAAGATAATTATCAAATTATACTAATTATATTAAATTATCTAAAGAACATATATTTGGTAAATAAGATAGAGATACAATTCGTTTCAAAAAATAAAAATAATATGTTAGATTTCTATATCAAGTAAAATAATGCAAAACTAGAATTATAGTAAAAAAAATTGATAACTGATTGGATTCTTTTTAACCATATACTTATCTTTTGCAAGTAACAATTTAATATTTGATATTAATATATTTATTTTAATTCCTGTTTCGCACAGATTATAAATAATTCTCTACAAATGTTAATACGATATTTTTAGTCTCGGGCCCGTATTTCGCACGGGTTATCAACTATCTATATTAATAAGTGTCTCAAATCTTGGTACTCACTAGATAATTATACAACTATTTTTAAAATTTTATGTACTAAAATCTCAACCAACTAAAATTAACTTCTACTCTCTGTAAATTTTATTTTCCTTTAATTTTTATTTGTTGCTCAACATCCAAACGTCGATTTACTTTAAAATAATCGTATTAGTAAGTTAACATGTCAGATTTATATAAGTAACTAATTATGTGCATGCATAACTGGAACTATACGGTGAAATTTTAGAGTTACGCTTAACTTCGAATTTTTAACTACATATTCTAATAGCATTTTATATATTATATTTAAATATGTATTTTGCACGGATTATGTGTTTCAGTTTTGTGCAAATAATATATATAAATAATAATTTGATACTATTATTTTTAATTTAGGGTCCGTGCTCGGCACGGGTTACCAACTATTAATTTTAAAACGTGATATAGTGCCGACAAAAGACTATGTGCATGTAAAAAGGAAGATAGCTATAGCCTATAGAAGATGAGAGAGAGGCAAGGGAATTGCCACCTTGTGTTGGTGCAATCATTTAATTAGATGTGGGCCGGAATTAAATGAATTCTACTAGACAACAATGAATCCCGGTCCCATTTTCTACCAATTCTCACGAGACTCTTATTTTGAATGCGTTACATAAAAAATCAAAAATATTTATATATTGTTTAGGATCCGGTAAGAACTAATTTTCCAGATAACTAGTATCTTCTCTATATTATATTTAAAACTTTTTAATTTTTTCACTATATTTTTTTAATTACATTGAATATTCTCTATCATAAAGGATTTATTTATGTAACACTTAAGAAATTTATTTAACATGTCATAATTTTTACTCGAAACAAAAAATACAACTATAGTAGTTTTTGTATATATATTTTTTCATTTAAAATTTACATAACACCTGCATTTGGGATGAAAGAACCAATAAAATTTTGTAAAATAAGAAGTGTTCTCTAAAATTCTCTAATCAACAAGTATTTTGGATGAAAGAACCAATAAAATTTGGTAAAAAAGAAGTATAGTAGAACATCTATATAGGAATACTCTATATAGTAATAACGTCCCTATTATAATAAAAATTACGGTCCGAACTCGGGCTAATTATAATTAAGAATAACCTCTATATTGTAATATTCTACACTTTTTTCAAGTCAATCCTTTATTAATTTTCCTCTATATAAGTATAAAAATGCATAAATTATATATATATATATAGGTATGTATATATTTATATACACACATATATCTCTATATACGATAAATATATATCCAATAATATATGATGTCCTTACTTTATTTAGTTTGTGCGTCAATGATCATTAATCAGCTTGATCACCTTTTTATTAATTTGTTTAAAACTCATGTATTTGATATTATGTTACATAATTTAGTTTAAAAAGTTATGATCTTTTAAATTCATATACTCAAGATATATAAAAACTATCTTTTAATTAATTTTTAAATTCAAAATTTATATGTCAAACTCTACTAAAAAATAACCCCCGTATAATAATATTTTTTTTGGGTTCCAACAATATTACTGTATAGAGGTTTTACTTATTCTCTAAGGATCTATTTGGATTAGAGGTTGGTGAGGGGTAAATTGAGTTGATAGGGTTTTACGGGTTAAAAGACGGGCTTAGATCATCTTATTCAAATTGGTCATATGGTCTCGTGGAACAGTGCGTCTCATACTTGCTTTGTTGTGTGTTATTTCTCAAGTGATAGTAGCGCTCTTTTTCTTGTTTCATTTTCTTAAATTGTTTTATACAAATTGACGTCTTACACTCACATTATATTACATAATTATTAATTAATCACACTTACATATTTAATTTAAGCACACTTACATACGTAATAAAATATTATTTTTGTAATCGTGTATTTGGCTTTATTGGCAAGATGAATGAATTTATAGTTTCAACTTTATATATTTTAAAATTAATAATATAATTTTAAAATTTGATTTCTAATTTACTTTTACCAAAAAAATTTATTGTGACAAATGTTACCTCGTAAACCCTCATCCATGAAACCTTTCTTTTCAACCCACACATCCAAACATCCAAACTGGGAAGGGGTTCAACCCTACCCATCCCTTACCAACCCAACCTTTCTCTTACACTCCCCAGCCTCCGATCCAAACATACCCTAAATATTCTCCATATAACCCAATATAACGTCAACAAGCAAGATAGGCCAAGTAAATACTCATGGAGTCAAAATCATTACCACTTCTTCATCACAACGAGGCAGCCAACAAGGAAGAAGTTGAGGACATGTTTTCATCCTTTCCAAAAGAGAGATGTATACTTGCACCCTATGCCTGCAAATTCTTAACATACTTGAATTAAAATGAGAAATATATAAAATTGTACCAAAACACAAAGAAGAAGAACTAGAGCAAAAGAACTTTCATTTCACTAGAATATTGAATCAAGAAGTACATTTCTCAGCTTGGATCCAGTCTTATATAAGTATAAACCAATCTCAACAGAATAACAAACTTTAGGCGGGAATACTCAAAATAACACTAAGTAATAAGACTAATTTGACCTTTTAATCTGAAAAGACAATTATATCCCTATTGTAAC
This sequence comes from Apium graveolens, assembly GCF_009905375.1. Classification (NCBI taxonomy): domain Eukaryota; kingdom Viridiplantae; phylum Streptophyta; class Magnoliopsida; order Apiales; family Apiaceae; genus Apium; species Apium graveolens. Next base: position 203,995,222 of record NC_133647.1, read on the forward strand.
TCATATATGTTCAATATTCCCCCTTCAGATTGAATGAGGATCCTTAACATTCAATCTGGAGAGAATAGTCCAGTGAGCATCACTGGGCAAGCCTTTGGTGAAGATGTCTGCTAGTTGAGATTTGCTGGGAACATAGAAAGGAGTGACAACTTGTGCTTGAACCTTTTCTCTGACAAAATGACAGTCTATGGCAAAGTATTTTGTCTTAGGATGAAAAACAGGATCAACAGCTATATCAAGAGCTGCTTGATTGTCACAATGGAGAATAGTTGATTCAGATTGAGGAGCCTGCAATTTAGAGAGTAAAAGGTGCATCCAAGACAGTTCACAAATAGTTTCAGCTATATCCCTTAACTCAGCTTCAACTGTGAATTTAGAAACCGCCTTTTGCTTTCGAGAAAACCAAGTTACTAAGCAATCACCAAGCATGAGACATACTCTAGTCACACTTCTAGATGTTTTTAAGCAGGCACCCCAGTCACTATCACAATATGTAACAAGGTTAAGAGAGGAGTCAGCTGGGTAGAAAAGGCCCTGAAAAGGAGTGCTTTTAAGATATCTTAACACTCTCTGAACATCAACCAGATGAGGAATTCTTGGAGAGTGTAGAAACTGACTAAGATGATTAACAATATAGGCTATATCAGGCCTGAAAGTAGTGAGATATAGTAGTTGGCCAATGAACTTTCTATACATAGTAGCATCAACATCAGTTAGCAAGACTCCGTCTTCATCAAACAATTTGATAGTGTAGTCAACAGGTAATGACAAAGGTTTAGCATCTAATAATCCAGCTTCTGATAACAAGTCATGAACAAACTTGTGTTGGTGCAAATAGATACCTTTATCATTTCTATGAACCTCCAATCCTAGGTAATACTTGATCAAGCCCAAGTCTTTAATGGTAAAGGTAGAATAAAGAGTTAATTTGATAGTAGAAATTAGTGTGAAATATGTCCCTGTAAGAGGAATATTATCTACATAGACTAAAGCAATGACAAAGCTTGTTTGATTCTTCAATACAAAAAGAGAATAATCAGCAATGGTTTGTTGAAAACCCATCTGTACTAACAAAGCACCAAGTTTCTCAAACCACTGTCTTGAAGCTTGTTTGAGACCATAAATGGACTTATTCAGTTTACAAACCAATCCAGAACCAAAAGCAGGATGACCATTGGGTAAGTCCATATATACTTCTTCTGGTAAATCCCGATGTAGAAAAGCATTGTTGATATCAAGTTGGTATATAAGCCATTGTTCAACAGAAACAATAGCTAGAAGAGTCCTGACTATGGTCATTTTAGCCACAAGAGCAAAAGTATTATGGTAGTCCTCACCTTCCACCCGAGTAAACCCATTTGCTACCAATTTAGCCTTGAACTTGTCAAGTGTACCATCACCCAGATACTTGAGTTTGTAAACCCATTTGCATCCTACAATTTTCTTTCCTGCAGGTGGATAAACTAAAGTCCAAGTATCGTTGGATTCTAAGGCTGTCAACTACTTTGACATAACTTCTACCCACCTAGGATCTTTACGTTTGGTTTGGGCACGGAGGTTATGAAATATGTATTAAATAGTGAAAAAGAGAAAGAAAAGTGGATGAAATGGTGGGACCCATTAATTTTTAATGTATAAAAGGGAGATAGTGGAGTAAAAGTAGTGTGAAAAGGGAGGAAAAGTGGGAAAGTTTTGGGACCCATTGACTTTTTTTGGTAAGTTTTAAAATATAAAGAATTGGATGAGACATCCCAAAAAGGAAAATGTAAAGAAATGGTTGGGACAGAGGGAGTATTATCAATAGGGCATTGGAGAAGGACATAATTGACTTGAGAAGGATCTTGTTGAGATTCATGATGAGAAGTAGAAGAAACTAAAAAATCTTTCATCCAATTTGGTTTGATCTTATTATTAAGAGAAATTCTAGCTGGTACATCAATGTCAACTGAAGTATCGGGAATAGAATGTACTAAAGGAGATGAATCATTGTCTGATGAAAAACTAGTTGTTGGAGTTTGAATAGGATTTATAACAAAAGGAGAATCATTTTCAGGAAATCCAACTTGTAATGGTGTATCATCATAAGTATCAAGAACAGGAGGTGTGTAAATAAAAGAAGTGGAAGGAACATGTGTTTTATAGGGAAAAATGACTTCATGAAAAATAACATGTCTGGAAATATGTGTTTGTTTTATGACTGGATCAAACAATTTAAAACCCTTTTGCAGTAAAGGATAACCAATAAAAATAGTTGGAATTGCTCTAGCAACCAATTTATCAGAAGCATGAACTGTCATATAAGCAAGACAACCAAAAACTCTGATTGTGTCATAACAAGGTGGCTGGCCATACAATTTCTCATAAGGGCAAGAAAAACCTAAAACAGAAGTAGGGATCCTATTGATGATATATGCAGAAGCCAATAAGCATTCTCCCCAGAGATGAGATGGGAGATGAGACTGAAATAAGAGAGCTCTACTCATTTCAAGAAGGTTCCTATGTTTTATTTCTACCCTGCCATTCTGCTGGGGGGTATAATGACATGTTGTTTGATGAGATATACCATGAGAAGTAAAAAAAGAAGATAAATCATGATTAAGGAACTCTCCCCCATTATCAGTCCTAATACATTTAATAAAAGTCTGAATTGGTTATGAACATAAGCATGAAAATCTTTAAAGGACTGAATAGCATGTTGCTTTGTTGGAAGAAAAATAGTTTAAAGGGCTCTAGTGTAATCATCAACAATGGTTAAAAAGTATTTGCAACCATTACAAGTAGCTATTTTGTAAGGTCCCCAAATGTCACAATGAATAAGAGCAAAAGCAGAATCTGCTTGAGAAACATTGTTATGAAAAGGCAAATGACATTGTTTGGCCTTTGGACAAATATCACAGTGTTCTAAACAAGTAGTACTAGGAGTACCTAAAATGGAAATTTTAGAAATTACAGAAAAGGGGACATGACCTAATCTTTTGTGCCATAAAGAAACTGAAGCAGTCTTGGAAACAACCATAATAGTTGGATGAAAGGATTGTTGATGGTTATGAAGTTGGTATAAACCTCTAATAAGACTACCAAGAACCAATTCCTTCTTCTGGATTTGGTCCTACAATATACAATCATTTGAGGTAAAAAAAATTCTGGAATGAGTTTGAGTAGATAAGCTGCTAATGGAGAGAAGATTGAAATGGAAAACAGGAACTAATAGCACATGTTCAATAGTCAAGGATAATGGAGTGAGAAATACTGAACTAGAATGAGTAACTATGGCAGTGTTGCCATCAGGAAATTTGACTGATAAATGACTATCTAAAATCCTAACATTGTGCATCAAATCCTTATTACAGCACATATGACTGGTAGCCCCAGTATCAAGAATCCAAACATTATCTGAAATGATAACATTAGACATTAGATAAGGAATAATACATTAGATAAAAAGTAATACATGTTATGTTCTGATTAGTCATAAGAGGATGGGAAACAGATGTAGAAGGAGTAGAAAGTTGAGATGATCCCTTCTGGATACTCTGCATCAAAGTGTTCATTTGATTCTGTAAGAATTCCATTTGGCTAGCAAAATTTGCAGAAGACAAATTCTGATCAGAAGAAGAAGACACATCTGATAACTGTGCATTGTTGAAAATAAAGGGGTACTTGTGACTTGTATAGCTTGATGTGGCTTGTTGACAGCATGATGGAAATTCTATCGAAATCTGCTAGGATTAGCCAATCTTGGTTTGCCCTTATTATTTGGATGGAAAGGATGGTCAACTGGATATCCAACCAGCTAATAACACTTCTCTCTTGTATGTCCTTTGCCATGACAGTAAGAACATTCCACAGATGAATTCATAGAATTCCTATTCCCAAATCTTGAATAAGAAGGAGACTGCTGATGTTGCTGAAACTTTGGAAGATTAGCCATCAATGATGTAGGTGAGACTGTTGAACCATGTATCTGCCTTTGCTTTTCTTCTTGTTTCAATAGCATGAAAGCTTGATTAACACTGGGCCAAGGATTCATCATTAGAAGCTGGCCTCTAGCTGCAGTAAAACTAGAATATAATCCCATGAGAAACTGAATGAGTCTTGTTTTCTTTAACTGTGCATCCCATTCCCTGGAAGCTCCACAAGTGCATTGAATAGAAGGTTCTAAAGCCTTCAGTTCATCCCAGAAACCCTTGATCTTGTGAAAATAAAACTCTACAGAATCATTGCCTTATTCAAGTTTGAACAAATTCCGCTGTATTTCATATACTTTGTGACCATTAACAGCAGCAAAACTTTCATTTAACTTATTCCAAACCATTTATGCACTATCTAAGTAGTTCATACTATTGCTAATTTCATCAGATACCGTATTAAAAATCCAGGTAATCACCATATCATTTACACGTTTCCATTGAACATTAAGACCAGAAGCAGCATTAGGAGCAGTAAAATCACCATTAACAATAACTAGCTTATTTTTAGTAGATAAGGCGATTTGCATAGATCGTTTCCAAGAAGCAAAATTTTCAAATCCAATAATTTCTTAGAAATGAGGATCATTCCAGGCTGATCATTGTTATGTAAGTATAAAGGATGAGCATTATTATCAACAGATTGATGATAACCTGATGTTGATTGAGAGGTTTCACCACCAGTTTGAGAAGAATTGTGATTAGTATTAGTATTCACCATTAAAGCATGTCTATAAGTGTGAAAACGTGTATTCATAGACAGAAGAAAGGCATTAATCGAAGATGAAAGCCTAAATTAAGAAGCAGCGGAATAATCAGAACGAAATTTGTAGAAACAACTTACAAACTGGAAGAAATAAGATATCAAACACTTGGTGTGCGAACGAAAAATCACGAACATAAGAATATCAATGGTATAAACATCACGCAATCCACGCATAAAACACTACACCGTAGATTGGATTCTGCAACCCCAAGAAACCATTACTAAAGGCCAAAAAAGCGTTGCTAAAGGCCAAAAAAAGGCTATTGCGACTCTTTTTCGGGGTTGCAATTTTAGGCGTTGCAATAGAGTTTTTTGCAACCCCGAGGACACCCTATTGCAACCCTTGGTTATTTGTTACAAAAACATGCTATTGCAACACCAATGGGGTTGCAATAGGACTTGAAAAGTGTTACAATATATTTTGGGCTATCAGAACAATATTTGTGGGCCCCACATGTGGGCCCCACATGTGAGCCCCACTAGTGGGCCCACTGGTGGGGCCCACAAGTGGGGTATTGATGTAACCCTTTTGCAACATTTTTTAATGTTTTTTGCAACGTTTTTAGTGTTTTTTGCAACATTTTACACTGATTATTAGCAACACTATAAAGACCTATTGCAACGCCTTTACAAAAAAATGCAAGGAACTGTTTGTAAATTGGCATGCCCATAAATAAGACCATAGTCTTAAAACCAACACAATCAACCAATCTACCAACCATAACATCAGTTATCACAAATAAACACAACTACCTTCACCATCAACATACTACCATCCCACATTAGATGTCCATCTCATAAATTCTAAACAATATGATACAAACTGAATTTACAAAAATAAATAATCTTGAACTATCAATTCTAGTAGCAGGGTCATGCGCCATATTTTATAGCTTCTTGTGGACAATAACATCTTTTGCTCTCTCAACATTCACATTTAGCGCATACCTGCAATCAAAATTCATCACATTCTACTCAATACTATTACAACATAAGCTAATTAAAGAAATGCTAAGTTTATAAAAGATTAAGAAAAAGGTTTTACATAAGGGGTCAGTGCTTTGCATAATCTTTCACTATGGAAGATCCACTTGCCTGATGAAAAGAATCAAACACATAAAAAATTATAACAGAGAGAACAAATTAAATAACACTAAACTGTTGTTTTATCAATTTAGTAGTGCCTGATAACACCAAAATGTTGTTATGCATGCCCGACATGAAAAAGTACATACCCATACTCTGTACAAACAGACAAGTTGCGCTTACTGTTTGATTGATTTGATTTCCTTTCAAATTTCAGTGGCATAGTGCTACCATACAAGTTAGACCTTGTGAACAAAGAATCACGTGACTTCAGAGGAAGTGTGCCTACGGCACAAAGATGTTATCCAGCGTTCACAAGAGTAATACCATCACTGAGAAAGTAGAAAAATCTTGTAATGCAATTCAACACTGTTATAGAAACCACAGTCTGATATAGCAAGAAAGCCATGGAACATAAAGCTATAACTATGTATAGTAATAGCCACTTGGGGTGCAGATTTTTCCAACATATGGTAGCCTACCATAAATCACAAGACTTGAGATGTTGATCAACTTTTGAACCTCTTTTTATGGTAATTCTAAGTGATATACTTAATGAGATTATGATAATCAAAGCACAAACAAAAATTTCGATTGTTGAATAATTGTGTCCAACAGAAATTCACGAGGCAATAAATAAGGCCTCTAATGGTGAATAAGTATAACAGAAACTTGGTTTATAATATAATTTAAACTTAATTGATCAAATGCATGTCAAATATCACAGCACAAATGGCAAATACAGATACTGGTATATCAGAATATAATACTATTGGCAAGTGGCAAGTAGAGAACTCAAAACCATCATTTTCATTTATGGAGTAGCAGATCTCCCTTACCAAAAAGAAAGAAAAATAATCTCATAAGCGATTAGAATCTCGTGTAATCATTTTGAATTCCTGTCACCTTTTGTATAGTTTTCTTTCTAATATTTTTTCCATTACATACAAAACAGAAACATATATACATATAGCTAATCTAAAATCATAAGTTAATGCAGTCAAAAGTAAGTGAAGAAAACCATAATAGTATCATTCAGTGAGTAGTGTCTTATACCTCATTTAACCGCGGGACAATTCACATGACCTCTACTATCAATTCAAATATTAGAACCAACTGCATCTGTAACATCAATGCTTTCCGTACCCTTCAACTCCCAGTTACGAGCCTTGAAAGCAAAAGGTTTTGAGGTGAGAGCTCCAACAGGGCAAATATCTATCACATTTCCAGAAATCTCACTAGTCATCAACTTTTCAACATAGGTCCCAATCTCTTCTCCACTGCCACGACCTAACATGCCAAGATCCTGAACTCCAGCTACCTCAGTTGCAAATCTAACACATCTATTGGGAAATAGACACGCATACATTAAAATCAGAGCATCACAAACAGTCTTGAGATCGAAGTTGATATGAAGGAGAAAAATAACCTATTTCATGTGTTGTGGGATCATTCTATACTTTAACAAATGTGCTGCATTTTTTTATTGACATACGGTAATATATGACAGATATGATGATAATTTAATAGCTTCTTACATTACAATTTGATAAGAAACACTAATCTTTCAATGACACAAAACCATAGCCTTGATACACTTTGGCAGTTTTTTATAATTCAGGTGACACATAGTTAATGCTGATTCAATTTTCAACAATTTATATCTTCAAATACAGAACATGTATTTTATGGAACTATTATCGATATTAACATTTTAACATTAGCATGACAATGGTTTCCAGATGAATTATATAAAATCAAAGACATGACACTTAAAATGATATATATAGATACATACATACATACACATATACATATACATACATATATATATATAAACACACGAAACTGAACAATCACTAAAAAGAAGCAGAAAATCATTAAACGAACATAAACAGCACAAGTAATGATATAAAAATATAAATATAAGATAATAGAATCCGAAAGCTGGAAGTGCAGGCATAGCGCAAGAGGCAACAGGCTTAGGAGACTTCTCGACCTCAACGAGACACATTCGACAATTACCATCAATAGAAAGGTGGTTGTGATAACAAAACCTAGGAATGTCAACGCCAGCGACCTCACAGGCCTAAAGCACAGTCATTCCCTTGGGTACCTTAACAGGAAATCCATCAACAAAGACTTCAATTGCATCATCGGGACTGGAGAAATGAACCCAAGCGTCGCCGACAGGAGACCGATCCGAGGGAGATTCAACGGCGGCCTCTGGATTGTTGAGCTCCGGAGTGGAGACGATAGTGCGAATGAAGGAGGAGTGAGATTTGAGAGGGCGTGAAGATCGGAGAGCTTTGGAAGCTTACACGAGAGAATGAGAGGGGGCTATATCTTAAAATCGAAACAAATCAAGGTTAACCCATTGATTCTGAACCAAAACCAAGCTTGAACCCTAAAGTCTTGAAGAACACTCTTCAATTGAAACCCCGAATAGAAACCCAAATTAATGAAAGCCTAACCCCAAAATTTTGAACCTATTTTTTGGAGAGTGGAAATTGAAACCTTACTTAGCCCCAATCGAAACCCTAAGTAACCCCAAACAAAATCTCCAAATTTTGAAGCCCAAAATCTTCTGATGAAAACCCTAATTTTGATACAAGATAGAGAGAGGCGGTTTCTTGAGTGCGAGGGTGTGTGTTTAAGTGTGAGTATCCAAGCCCCTTTCTGGTTTTTGTCTAAAATTTAAAAGCACGCGGTTTTACCGCTTCCCAATTTTCAACCCCCGCCTCAACATTTCTTTATTTTAATTAATTATTTCTTTTTTCTGTTTTTAAATAATGTTTTAACATTTAATTATGAATAGTAAATAAATTCAACTATATATATTGTAAATCAATCCACTAATGACTTGATAAGTTTTTAAACTTTCAATTACACTAATATTATTATTTTTGAAAAATAAATAAAATATGTATTTCAAATATAACTACACTAATTAATATTGTTTTCAATATTTCTTTATAAAAAATGAAGAAATTCAAAAATATAAAAATATTATAAATAAATCCACTAGTGACTTGTTAAATTTTATAAAGCGTTCAATTTATCATTATAATATTTTAAATCACTACACTAATATTATTAACTTCTAAAAATAAAATATATATATATAAATCAATTATTATTTCATTTCTAAGTAAAAAATTACTAATTAGTTAAATTCAAAAAAATCATCTTTAATTATATATGTCATTTTGTTAACATATTTTGACTCTACCGCAACATCAAAAAAGAGGGGTTGCAGTAGACATTGGTTTTGAACGCTACTATTACACTTTTCTTTTCAACGCCACTGTGAAGGGTTGCAGAATCCAATCTATGGCGTACTGAAAGCATCAATCATTGACTGATAACTTGAATCAATCAAGAAAAATAAAGAAAAACGGATCAGAAACGAAAAATTACGTTTATTCGCTCTGATACCATCTTAGAATGAGAAATATGTAAAATTGTACCAAAACACAAAGAAGAAGAACTAGAGCAAAAGAACTTTTATTTCACTAGAATATTGAATCAAGAAGTACATTTCTCAGCTTAGATCCAGTCTTATATAAGTACAAACCAATCTCAACAGAATAACAAACTTTAGGCGGAATAATCAAAATAACACTAAGTAAAAAGACTACTTTGACCTTTTAATCTGAAAAGACAATTATATCCCTATTATAACTCATATATGTTCAATACCAATATCATGGATTCTGGTATTAATCAAAGAAAGTTCCGGGTATTTTTAATTTTTAAAAGTATTTTCAACCCCGCAAAAATGACATTTTCCTAGCTACTAGCCCTAAATCAGGAACCACCTGGATGAAAGCCATCATCTACGCTCTAATCAACCATGAAGTCCACCATCCTATGTTAGTCCCTTAATAATATAACAAGAATTACAGAAGGGGGGGTTGAATGGAATTCTTGAAACTTTTTTTTCAATAAAAATGTTCTAATTCAAATATATATATAGTGTGAATTGATTAGCAGAATGCGGAATAAAAACTTAAATGAATCAAAACACAAGTAATTAAAAACAAGAGTCTTTAAAAACTTTCTGGTGGATTTGAATGATTCCACCAGAGATATATATTATATATCGAGAGAACCCTGTGTGCAAAATGCTCACAGCTGCTTACAACAATTGAACAACTAAGACTACAGAGAAATGCTAAGAATTCTGCCTACAAATATTTCTCTGCTATGTTGCTTAGATCGATAGTTTCTTAGTTGTTACTTCTTGGTTTATATATCACCAAGATTACAAAGTAATGAGACAGGATAATGAAATAAAACTATCTAGTCTATTACAATGCTACTTCATTACTCTATTCCAGCATCTTTGAATATCTTCATAATAGCATGGAAATGGCAATGCTTCTTTGTTCTCGAAAACCCAGTTGAATAGGCTACCACATTCCATTTGAATCCACTCGACGCATGTGACTGTGTTGTCACTGTCAACAGATATTTGAATTCTTTATTCGTCGGGTTCATGATCATCCGTCAAGTTATTGATCATCCGTTGGGTTGTCTAGTTGATCATCCGTCGACTTCAATGTAGTTTATCCGTCGGGTAAAAATCTGGCACTTGACTTCATTTTATTTACGCAGAATTACAAGACATCATTTATGTACAACTAATCAACCTATTCTGCATATCTAGTTGAAGTCAACATGACTTGAATACTACTTACAGATTCTATACAATGGTGTATGCAGAATTGTGCTACAGTCTTATTGTTACATAAGCTACTCACTCGATGGATAATGAGTTATCATCCGTCGGGACTATAATTAGTCATCCGTCGGGACTATAGATCTTATCCGTCGAGTGCTACATAATTTCACTAAGTAAAATCTACCAAGGTGTTTTGTTCATGAAATCATCGAGTACACAACATATAGACAACAATCTCCCCCAATTTATGTCTACTGGAATTGTAGCCATAAATTAAGAGATACTTGATGATAACAAAACACCTTAAAAATATAACTTTAAAAGAAAGTAGATATTACTGAAAAGTACTTCAATTAATAAAAAATTGTACAAAGTTTTGCTCACAGTCATTTCAAGATGCTCCTCTAGCCTGAGCAGATTTATCTAGTTCCTTGAAGGTCTGGAATTCTTTCCAAGCTTTCTGTTGTTTTCTTCAATCTAATTTTGGAGCTGCCTGTGGAATTCCAGTTCATCAGATTCTGAGAGATTTAGCTTTCCTTGCATTTCCAAAAGAGTCTCATTACTAGAGATGCTCAATTGGTCTTCTAATCTGAAAAATCTTCTCACACCTTTGTCATCCATGAACTCCATCAGCCAGTAGGGCCTTAGATGCACTCTTCTCCCTGTGTAAGGGATGATTAGAGTATTTGGGAGTGCATCTTTGGCTCTAACACTCCTTAGTTCTTCAATCTTCTTCAGTACCAATCTTCTTGCAATAATGTTGAACCCAAAATTCTTCTTGAAGGATGAATAAACTTTAATAAGTACAGCTTGGCTTTCTTGAAGGATCCTATGAAGTGGCCACTGAATCTCCTTTCCTCCTTTATACTTGAACACTAACCTTTCAGGTAGGTTTCTGTATGCATCAATTCCTCTCACTTCATCTAGTTCATCTAGATAGAGGTTTAGATCAGAAAATTCTTTGATGTCACACAAGTACATGTAATCTCCCCTATTGACTTTGGGCTGAGCTTTGACTACAGATTTGGATTTGAGAGGTGACAGCATCACTTTCTTGACTGCACTTGACTTTGTTCTCCTTGGCTTGCTGAGGATTGGTAGATTGAAGTCAGGAATTGGTATGTTCTCCCATTCTATTGGCTCATCCTTGGGCACAATAGGTTCACCATGAATATTCCTGTAGGGATCCACCACCCTGATATCTTCAAATACCACAAAGGGCTTTGATGCTTGAGTTGTAGATAGTATGGATTCCTTAGGAAATTGATCTTCCAATTCCTTGTCAACAATATCCAGTTTCCTTTTAGTTCTTTTAGCCAATTCCTTGATTCTTGGAGATTTTTTTTGTTGTTCAACTTGCTTCTTTGATTCAGTATTTTTAGATGGCTGAACATGAATTTGTTGTGATGAATTTATAGCATGTAGCTTGGCTAAGATAGCAATTTGCCCTTTCTTCTGTTTAGTCTTTTTAGCATCCAGAGTAGCTTGCTTCTTTTCCTGCTTCAATCTAGCCTTTTCTTCTCTCTTTGCTTGAGCAAATTGAGGATGTCCAGCCACCACACAAATTTCTTTCCCATTCCTGAAAATTTTGGCACTTTTTGAGGCTGAATCAGCTGGATCTTTGTAGAAAACAATTGATCTTGACAGAAGCTTCTTTTCATCAGGCTTGGGTGTCTCATACACAGTATCCAAAGGGTTCTTCAATGATGATTTTGAGTAATTTACCCTTGGTTTCAGAATTATTTCAGCCTTTGGAGATTTGATGCAAGAAGGTTGTCCTCTTTCCAGATAGTTCATGCTCATCTCATTAACACTAATTTGCTGGACTTGAGAGTGATAGATGGCTGACTTAACGGGCTCCTTGACAAGTTCAAACTTCTTCTGTATTTCCTCATCGATCTTCTCCCAGTTGACTAAACTCAACTTTTCCTTCTCAACTGCTCTTATGTTGGCTACTGTTGCATTGATCAGATCTATACTATCTGTAACTGATGGCTTTGCGATAGTAATTGAAGGCACAATTACTATACTGATTTGAATTTGAAGCCTCTTCCCCTCACTTGATCCTTTCTCCCCCTTTTTGTTATCATCAAGTTGAGTAGAGGAGGGGGTTTGAGTATCCACCAGTTTTTGAAGTAGATCTGTCTGTTGGGCTTGATGAAGATGAATGGCAGTTAAAGATGCTTCCATGGCTGACATTCTTGTGTCCAAGGCATCTATCTTGGTTGACAGATCAAAATATTTCCTTAATTGCCTCTTGATGTCAAGCATTGTAGCCTCTGGAAGTTTAGAATCTATCTTATCTGAAAGGGCCTTCTTCATCTCCTCAATATCACCCTCCATGGTGTTTACATCCCTGGCATGCTGAAAGCCCTTGATTTGTTGAAGTTGTAGGGAGGCTAGATGTGCCTGAAGGAGCTTCTTGGTGCTTGCATTGGTAGTGGTTTGAAGAGCAGTATTTGTCTGATTGATTAACTGGATCAAGGTTGTCTTGAAGTAATGCTCATCACAGTGCTTGGAGAAAGACCATGATGGCATACCTGATCTTGAACTTGAGCCTACTTCTCCCCCTATGTCCATTGCTTCATCTTCACTATCTCCACTCCCATCACTAAAGAAATCAGCTGAACCACCAGTCTCATAGTCCATATCACCAGCTGTAGAAGGTAAAGCTGTGATGGCATCCTTAGCTCTCATCATGGACTGTGTGGTATGCACCAAATTCAGCATCCTTTCTACATTATCATTGCCCTGTTCAGCTAGAAGTTGATAAGCTGGAACAGGGTGAGTAAATGCCTCAGCATAAAGGGAAGTAGAATCTATAACAGCTTTAGGATGCTGAGATAGTCCTTCCCTGTCTGCATGTTGGACATTCATTAACTCACTAGAAATGACATTCATCCTTATAGCTCCAATACTTGCATTTCTCTCATTTTCTCTCTTTTATTGTATCAGGGTCTCACCCTGGCTCCCCACCCTCACACCCTCACCTTCACCTACTAAGGTGGGACTCCTCTCACTCTCTTTTGCCAATCCTGAAGAAATGGATTGCAGAGTTTCACTCATTTCCTCTCCTTTTTCCTGGGAGCAACCCAGACTTTCACTCAAAACACTCTTCTCTCTCAATCCTAAGAGTGACTGTACAACCACTAAATCTTCTGCACTTGAGATAAATGAAGTTTGAAGCTGTGCAGAGATACTCGACGGATGAATGATATCCATCGAGTGAGTGGTTTTGCTATCCGACGGATAACTGCTGTCAAGCTTACCCGTCGGGATACAATCACTACTCGACGGATGAGCAATATCCGTTGAGAGAGTAAAAATGAATGAGATGGGAATAGAAACTACTGTTGACTCTGTGCTGATTGAGCATATTTGGGGCACAGATGATACAATAGTTCCTGAAAGAATTGGCAAGTGAGCCAACAAATCATTTAGAAGATGATGCTCACTTGTACTAGATTTTGACTTCCCCAACAGAGTTAAAGAGGGGGAATCAGGAATTGATGTGTTTATCATGTCCACATTTAGAGAATTTTTTGGTGAGTTTGGTGTTTGTGGTGCTTCTATAACTAGAGATTTTGGCTGTGACTCCACATTTATTGGAGCCACATCACACTAAATTTGTGAAGGTGCAGTGACTGTGTCTTTAGCACCAGTTTGCATAGTGTGTGTACCCTGTGCATCCACAATGATTTTTGATTTCTTCTTTCTGGCATAAGTTTGGGGTGAGCTTGTGTCCATAACCCTCTCGGCCGGTGCTCTTGGTTAAGAGCTTTGTTCAATAGCTACATCCTTTTGGGAGGATGCAGCTAGAAATGAGCTTTTGTCCTTTTTAAGCACTGCAGTTTGTTGGAAAACTGCAGTGTGGCTAGGCTGGGATTCACTCAACTCTCCAACCTTATTCTTGGGGTTTTTTTATGTTCACCCCTTCCCTCACCTAACTTACCCTCCTTCATACTCCCCTCTTTAGTTTTAGTAGATTTTTCAACTAGCATCTTTTGGGAGATACCAGAGGGGGCTTTCTTTGATTTGGATTTTAAAATAATTGTAGGTTTGGTAGCTTGGGTAGGCAACTGTTTGGTCATTGACACAGATGCCACAACCATAATTGAACTCAAAGATATTGTAGAGGTTGGAATAGTTGTAGGGATGGGTAAACTTACCTCACTTACCTGAGGTGGTTGTATTACAGGAAAGTAGAACATTAGCATATCCTTGTGATGATTGGCCCTGTTCAAATCTGCAATGAGCCTTCTCTCCTGAACCCAACAATCTAGTTTGTTGTTAGGGTTCTCAAGCACAATCTCTTCACAAAGGTGGTTAGCTAACATCATAAGAAATCTAGCATAATACACATTCTTACCTCTTCTATTTAACTCTCCAAGTTTAGAGCCTAACTCAAACAAGACAAGGTCACTAAAATTAAAATAATTATCTGTAACTAGCAGGTAGAGCATGTTAAGCATGGAAATATTCACTGAATCAAAATTACTGATCTTTCGTGAGAAAACCTTTGTAACTACATCACACATGAAACTCCATTCTTTCCTAAGACCCATTCTCCTAATGCCACTCAATTTAGAAGTAGGAAGTGCATAGTTCATGGAATTAAGCATATTGATTATATCAGTATCAGTGTGTGGTGAGGTCACATTATCATCAGGAATTTTGAAACATGCTTTTATCATATCACTATTGATACAGAATTCTTTACCTTTAATGGTCAGTGTGATGGTCTTATCTGTAGAGTTGTAGGTAGCAGTGGTCCACATCTCCTCAACAACTTCACAGAAGATTGTGGGTGATTCCAGCATGGCATAGTTGAGCTTGCAATTTTTCACAAAGTCCATCATCTTGTGATAGTCACCAGATTGCTGAATACCCTTGTTAACCAGTGTAGTGAAATTGTTCTTCTCATAAATAAACCCAGTTTGAGACATAATCTTTACAACATGTGCCATTGTTAGAGAATAAGAGCTTGAAGAGAAAGAGAGTAAGTGCTTTGAGAGAGAATGAAATTAGAGCAGTTGAATTGAGAATGTTAAAAGAAAAATAATTGAAATTAAATAAGCTTTTATACTATCTCAAAAATAACTGTTAAAAATAATAAAATAAAATAAAGTAGCCAATAGAAATTGCCTAAAATAGTCGTTTAAAATAAACTGTAAAAATTCCAACCATTATCCGTCGTGTTATGCTTAAAAACTGTAAGTATACTCGATGTATAATGTACAGGGAAGTAACGGCTGAGATTAAGACAATTCGACGGATGAGGATAAACTGTTATCCGTCAAGACATAAAATATTCCAGAAAAATAATTGATTTTTATTAGGAAATAATATACCGACGGATGATCAAATTTGATGGATAAAGATCATCCGTCGAGATGTAAATTTTGACTTAGCCAATATTTCATCCACGCTTGAAAAATAAATTAAATTTCTGGCTGCATTTCAACTTGCAAATTAACTCAGATAGATTTAAGAGTAATTAAATATACCTAACTCACTTACCAACCTTGAAAAGGTGGATTCATCTAGTGGCTTGGTAAAGATATCTGCAAGCTGCTTCTCACTTGGAACAAAATGTAGCTCTACAGTACCATTCATTACATGTTCCCTTATGAAGTGGTACTTGATATCTATGTGCTTTGTCCTTGAATGTTGTACTGGATTTTCAGTGATGGTAATTGCACTTGTGTTATCACTGGAAAATAGGAATCCTCTCAACTTGCAAACCATAGTCTAGCAATTGATTTTTTATCCATAATATCTGTGCACAGCAACTACCAGCAGCAATATATTCACCTTCAGTTGTAGAAGTAGAAACTGAATTTTGCTTTTTACTGAACCAGGACACAAGCTTGTTTTCTAGAAATTGACAGGTTCCTGTTGTACTTTTTTTATCAATTCTACAACCTGCATAATCTGCATCTGAATAACCAGTTAGATCAAAACCAAAATCTCTAGGGTACCAAATGCCAAGTTTTGGTGTTCCCTTGAGATATCTGAAAATTCTCTTAATAGCTATTAAGTGAGATTCTCTAGGATCAGCCTGAAATCTAGCACATAAACATGTAGCAAACATTATATCTGGCCTACTACCTGTTAAGTACAAAAGTGAGCCAACCATGACTCTATAACTTGAAATATCCACAGACTTTTCAGTAGTATTTAATTCAATCTTAGTTGCAGTGGCCATGGGAGTTTTTGCAGATGTGCAATCCACTAGATCAAACTTCTTTAAGAGATCAAAAATGTATTTAGTTTGAAAAATGAATATTCCATCACTAACTTGCTTAACTTGTAAACCAAGAAAGTAAGTTAGTTCTCCCGTCATACTCATTACATACTTGCTTTGCATCAGTTTGATAAACTTTTTGCAAAGTTTCTCATCTGTAGAGCCAAAAATAATATCATCTACATAAATTTGAACAAGTATACTAGAGCCATTAACATTTCTGAAAAATAAAGTTTTATCTATAGTACCTCTTGTGAAGTGATTTTCCAAAAGGAACTTTGATAAAGTGTCATACCAGGCTCTAGGTGCTTGCTTCAGTCCATAAAGTGCTTTCAAAAGATAATAGACATGATCGGGAAAATTTGGATCTTTAAAACCCGGAGGTTGACTGACATAGACTTCTTCCTCCAAATCTCCATTTAGAAAGGCACTTTTGACATCCATTTGATAGACTTTGAAATTGGCATGGGCTACATATGCTAAGAAGATTCTGATGGCTTCAAGTCTTGCAACAGGAGAAAATGTTTCATCAAAATCTATGCCTTCTTGTTGACAATAACCCTTAGCAACCAATCTAGCTTTGTTCCTGACTACTATGCCATTTTCATCCATTTTGTTTTTGAATACCCATTTGGTGTCTATTGGATTCTTTCATCTAGGCTTGAGCACCAGCTTCCATACATTATTCCTTTCAAATTGGTTTACCTCCTCCTGCATAGCTAAAATCCAATCAGGATCCAATAAAGCTTCTTCTACCTTCTTTAGCTCTTCCTTGGAAAGAAAGCTACTGTATAGACATTCTTCTTGAGTTGCTCTCCTTGTTTGAACTCTAGAAGAAACATCACAAATAATAAGCTCAAAGGGGTGATCTTTTTTCCATTTTCTTTGTTGAGGTAGATTAGCTCTAGATGAAGAAATCTCATTGTTGTCTTGATGTGTGATTGAGTTTTGATTGTTAGAAACTCCCCCCGAGTTTGTGGATCTTTGATTTGAGAAAGGGGAACTTTCTGTAGGTGATCTATCTTGACTTTCTGCTCCTTTTGATAACCCGACGGATGGTGAATTTTGAGTACCGACGGATGAAGCTGGTTGTCTCCCAATGGATAACGCAGATTGCCTCTCGATGGATGAAGCATTATGCAACTCGACAGATGTTGAGTTTTGTGCTTCATTGCTAGTAGATTTATTAGCATTATCCATAGACACTGTTTCTTGACCACTTTCATCATCACTGTCATCACTAACCATCTCCACATTGTCGAATTTGAGGCTCTCATGGTAATCTCCATCTTTCAGTCCTTCAATCTTTTTATCATCAAACACAACATGTATTGATTCCACAACAATGTTGGTTCTTAGACTGTAGACTCTGTATGCTTTACCAACAGCATACCCAACAAAAATTCCTTCATCTACTTTAGCATCAAACTTCCCATTTTGATCAGTTTGATTTCTCAGAATATAGCATTTGCAGCCAAAGACATGAAGAAAATTTAGAGTTGGCTTCTTGTTCTTGAACAATTGATAGGGAGTCATGCATCTTGCTTGATTAACCAGAGAGATATTCTGAGTGTAGCATGCAGTATTTACAGCTTCAGCCCAGAAATAGGTTGGCAGTTTAGATTCTTCAAGCATTGTCCTTGCAGCTTCAATAAGTGATCTCTTCTTCCTTTCAACTACTCCATTCTGTTGTGGAGTTCTTGCTGCTAAAAATTCATGCAGAATCCCATTTTCCTCACAGAATGCTCTCATGACAGAATTCTTGAACTCAGTTCCATTGTCACTCCTAATTCTTCTAACCTTGAAATCAGGATGATTATTGACTTGCCTTATGTGATTGATGATGATTTCACTAGCCTCATCTTTAGACTTTAGGAAATATGTCCAAGAGAACTTTGAGAAATCATCTACAATTACTAGGCAAAATCTTTTCCTTGAGATGGACAACACATTGACTGGTCCAAACAAATCCATGAGAAGCAGTTGCAAAGGCTCTTCAATTGTTGAATCAAGTTTCTTCCTGAATGATGCTTTAATCTGCTTCCCTTTTAGGCAGGCATCACGCAGTCCATCCTTAGAAAACTCCACTAGAGGAATGCCTCTAACCAGTTCTTTCTTTACTAGCTCATTCATTGTCTTGAAGTTTAAATACGATAGCTTCTTGTGCCATAGCCAACTTTCATCTTGACTTACTTTACTGAGAAGACAAGTAACAGATTCTGCATTAGATGAGTTGAAATCAGCTAGGTACATATTTCCTTTTCTCACACCAGTGAGAACCACTTTGTTGCTTCTTTTGTTAGTCACAACACAGGCTTCTGAGTTGAAGGTTACTAAGTTGCCTTTATCACAAAGCTGGCTGATACTCAACAAGTTGTGTTTGAGACCATCTACTAAGGCAACCTCCACAATGATGACATTATCCTTTGAAATCAAGCCATATCCCACAGTATAACCCTTGCTGTCATCTCCAAAAGTAATACTTGGGCCAGCTCTCTCCTTGAACTCTGTGAGCAGGGTAGAATCACCAGTCATGTGTCTTGAACAACCACTATCCAAGTACCAAAGATTCTTTCTGTTTCCCTGCACCCATCAAAATCAAATCAAGTTGATTTTGGTACCCAAATTTCCTTGGGTCCTGCCTTATTAGCTTTCTTTTTCTGTTTCTTAGGCTTTATCTCATTTGACTTAGGGATATCAGATTCATCCTTGGTCATTTGAGTTTGGCCTTTGAAATCATTCATTGCAACAGAATTATCATGCATATTGTTATTAACAGGGAATGGCATGCTATTAGTAAACATGTTATTCCAGTATGGCATGCTAAATGGCATTTGTGGCATACTAAATGCAGCATAATAAGGATTAGGTGCAAATGGCATGTTAGCAAACTGTGCATTCATATTCTGTGTAGACATAAAATTCATAGGCATGGGAGGCACGACATTCATGTTAGAAAATTGAGGTGGCACAAATATGGAAGTAGGCATGGCAGATTTGCAATTAACAGACAAATGATTTACACTACCACACTTGACACAGATTTTCCTAGGAGCATATTTATCAGGTGTGTAGTTATTGTGTTTGTTAATCCCTACTTTACCATTCCTATTGTTTTTCTTTTTAGTCTCTATTTTTACCTCAATCTTTTCAAGTCTTTCACTTAACTGTTTGACAGTCATGTGACCAACATTAGCCTTTTTCCCTTTCTTAACCTGACTCGATTCTCCTGAAACAAAGTTCTTGGAAACAGTCCCATACTTCTCATTTAGCTTAACAAGTTTGGCTTTACTGATAGGCTTGCTCACAGCCGACGAATGAGGATTTTCATCATTCGACGGATAACCCTTTTTGTTATCCGACGGATGATCCTCATCATTTGTCGAGTCTACATCTGTCAGCACTCCATCTACCAAATTTGGTTCTAGTTTCTCTTTATTCTTTTTTCAGGATGCATCACAGAAAGACTCAATTCCTTGAACTTTGGTGATTTGAGCATGGACATCCCTGGATGTTTTCCATGCCTTAATCACCTCTTGTTCACGCTCGAGCTGCTTTTTTAAAATTTCTTCTTTCTTCAAGGACTCAGTTAATTACCTGATTACTTGAAGAGCTTGTCTCTGTTTCATCAGACTTGGCCATTAGGGCTAGATTGACATAGCTGACATCTTCATCTTCATCCAGTCCATCTGCTGCCCGGTCATTTTCTTGTGTTATGAAAGCTCTCTCCTTTTGTTTGAGCAGTTCAAAGTATTTTTGCTTATAATCCACAGGTTCAAACTTTTTTTTGCTGGAATCTGACTTCCTACACTCACTGGAAAAATGCCCTGCCAAGCCACATTTGAAACATTTGAATTTTGATTTATCCACCATGTTTCTATTTGGTTTGGCTGCTCCAAAGTTCTTCTTGAACTTGAGCTTGGCAAATCTCCTGGAAAGAAATGCTAGTTGTTCATCAATGTCCTCCATGTCATCTTGGCTCAAAGAATCTTCACTTTCTACTGCAAGCCCTTTGCCCTTATTCTCACAGACCCTTGAAGTTGATTCAACAGCTTCCATCTTCACTTCCTTCTCTTTTTCCAACTCAGCAACTAGTGCAATGGATCTTCCTTTCTTCTTTCTTCTCTCCATCCTCTCATCTTGCTCTATTTCAAGCTTATAAGTTTTCAGGATGCCATACAGTCTTTCCAAAGTAAACTCCTTATAATCTTGTGAGTTTCTTAATGAGACTGTCATAGGTTTCCATTCCTTTGGAAGAGATCTAAGGAATTTCATATTGTAGTCTTTTGTTTGATAGGCCCTTCCATGCAACTTTAGAGCATTTAGTAGCTTTTGAAACCTACTAAAAATGTCAGTGAGAGACTCACTTTCTTCATTATGAAAATGCTCATATTGCTGAATCAAGAGCTGCATCTTATTTTCTCTGACTTGTTCAGTGCCATCATAGATGATCTTTATTGTATCCCAAACATCCTTGGCAGTTTTGCAGTTGACAATGTTGTCAAACATATCTCCATTAAAAAGGATGTTCATGGCCTTTTTATCCTTCCTGACTTGTTCAATGTCAGGATCAGACCATTCATGCCTTAGTTTAGGGACTGATGGCTCGTTTCCTGTTGCTGCTCTTATTGGAACATGAGGGCCTCTTTCTATGCAGTCAACATAGGCCTCATCTTGAGAAAGCAAATGAAGATGCATCTTTACCTCCCAATGATGGTAATTATCTTTATCCAGAAAAGGGATCTTGACTCCAACATCCTTCTTGTTCATCTTGCTGTATTGTTTTGATCTTTAAACTCTTTGTAAGTTAAGAGATTACTCTGATACCAATTGTTAGTCCCTTAATAATATAACAAGAATTACAGAAGGGGGGTTGAATGGAATTCTTGAAACTTTTTCTTCAATGAAAAGGTTCCAACTCAAATATATATATAGTGTGAATTGATTAGCAGAATGTGGAATAAAAACTTAAATGAATCAAAACACAAGTAATTAAAAACAAGAGTCTTTAAAAACTTTCTGGTGGATTTGAATGACTCCACTAGAGATATATATTATATATCGAGAGAACCCTGTGTGCAAAATGCTCACAGCTGCTTACAATAATTGAACAACTAAGACTACAGAGAAATGCTAAGAATTTTGCTTATAAATGTTTCTCTGCTATGTTGCTTAGATCGATAGTTTCTTAGTTGCTATTTCTTGGTTTATATATCACCAAGATTACAAAGTAATGAGAAAGGATAATAAAAAAAAACTATCTAGTCTATTACGATGCTACTTCATTACTCTATTCCAGCATCTTTGAATATCTTCACAATAGCATAGAAATGGCAATGCTTCTTTGTTCTCGAAAACCCAGTTGAATAGGCTACCACATTCCATTTGCATCCACTCGACGCATGTGACTGTGTTGTCACTGTCAACAGATATTTGAATTCTTTATCCGTCGGGTTCATGATCATCCGTCAAGTTATTGATCATCCGTCGGGTGGTCTAGTTGATCATCCATCGACTTCAATGTAGTTTATCCGTCGGGTAGCAATCTGGCACTTGACTTCATTTCATTTGTGCAGAATTACAAGACATAATCTATGTACAATTAATCAACCTATTATGCATATCTAGTTGAAGTCAATATGACTTGAATACTACTTACAGATTGTATACAATGGTGTATGCAGAAATGTGCTACAATCTTATTATTACATAAGATAATCACTCGATGGATAATGAGTTATCATCCGTCGGGACTATAATTAGTCATCCGTCGAGACTATAGATCTTATCCGTCGAGTGCTACATAATTTCACTAAGTAAAATCTACCAAGATGTTTTGTTCATGTAATCATCAAGTACACAACATATACACGTGGCACACGTGTTGCCACCTCACTTAGTCATAACCGACCGTTGGTGGTTGGTTATGTCTATTTTTAAAAAGTTGACTGGAACTCATAACCGATCGTGGTCAAAGTGTGCACATCGGTCGGTTTTATTTCAGAAGTTAACTTAAATGTCATAACCGACCGTCCTAAAACCGACCACCCTCTAAAGGAGATGGTCAGTTTTATGAAGAAGGTGGTCGGTTATGTCCCTTTATGGTCGGTTTTATGGGTTTCGTAATGGTCAAAAGTGGTCGGTTATGCCTATTTTCGGTCAGTTTTAAGTTCTGATTTTAAAAAAAATTGCTGGTTTTTCTGCAGTCCCTATACAAAACCAAATCAAACTACCAAAACATATTCACAACCAAACAATATTCACAACCAAATCTCCAATCCAATCAATAACCTATACTACTCAAAATTATTCCACCAAACTAGTAAATTTAATTATTAAACAATAGTAATTAAATCTAACGAAATCATTTACAGACTTCGATAACCGGAGGATCAAACCATATCATTACATAATTAATAAGCAATCTTAAATAACCGACAAAGTATCAAACCATAACAACGTCTTAAATTTACATCCCATAACCATCAAAGTAGCAAATTACAATAGTTTTAAAACCGATCAATGTAAACTAATCCGACAAATTAACATTGGACGATCCACCGCCATCACCGCCATCACCGCCATCATCAAAGTCCTCATCATCGGAGGCCTTATCCTCGGACGTGTAATCCTTATCGACTTCCATAGCACGCCGATTGTTTTCCTAGATACACAAGTTTAATTAAACTAGTTAAAAAGAAGAAACAAAATTTACATGTGAATAAAAACAAATAAATAAACAAGAAGGTCAAAAATTATACCTCCGCAACACGATCTTCCGTCTTTTGGACGATATCTTCAATCAAGGAGCCCATGATATGCACGATCTCGCCACCGATAAGGTTATTCCATTGCAACCTTTGGCTAGGATCGGAGGATGGATCCGAGGCCTCGAGAGCGGTACGTGCGAATGTAGCTATCTCCGCATCGGAAAGTTGGCAAGCAAACCGATTTGGATTAATACGGATCTCCGTAAGCACATTCCTCACGATGGCAAGATATACATTGTCGGGGATGGCTTCATGTTGTCTCGGAGCGGATGAGGATGAGCCGGCTTTATTTCGTGTGGAATCTCAGTACCGGGTAGCAAGTGTAGGCAAGAGATCGGCGGCCCGAGCATTAGGGAACCCCACCACATAATTCTTTTTCGGCCTTGTACCTTGGGGGACCTCCAAGGCTTCCATCCACCAATCCCACGGCTCATCCCGATCACCTGTTTGTGTAACCTCCACAGGCATGCACTCGAGAATGGCGGCATATCGTTCCTACAAATTTATTTAAAACAATTAACGATGCATTTAAAATCACATAAAAATGCATATAAAATCACATATAAAAATGCATTTAAAATTACATAAATACATATAAAATCACATATTAACGATGCATTTAAAATCACATAAAAATGCATATAAAATCACATAAAAATGCATTTAAAATCACATTAAAATATATATAAAATCACATATTAAAGATGTATTTAAAATCACATAGAAATGCATATAAAATCACATAAAAATGCATTTAAAATCACATGAAAATACATATAAATTCACTTATTAAAGATGCATTTATAATCACATAAAATGGTCATAAAATCACATAAAAATTTATTTAAAATCACATGAAAATAGATATAAATTCACTTATTAAAGATGCACTTAAAATCACATAAAATGGTCATAAAATCACATAAAAATTACCGCAATACGCATGGCGGCTGGTGTAGTGTAGACGTGATTTTCCCGATCGGATCCAACTTTCCTATGACATTTATCCCACACCTCGAGTCTCGTCGACTTTTTCTTGTTTTTGTTCGTCATTAACTTTCAAAATAATAAACAACTTATATTAGCATGTCCTAATAATTAGTTGATTATATTAAATCTGATGAACGTGTATGTATGTGTGTGTGATGGAATATAAGAATATTACCTCCCGAACTTTATTGAATGACCTTGCACCAGCACTATGCAATCTTTCAACTTGTTGTCGGTTGGCGGATCCAACTGACACTACGCCATAAGTGCACATAGGCAACCCCTACTATATAGTTGCATAAAGCCCAAATGGTGTTGCATAAGGTAATAGGCAACACCAATGGGGGGTTTCCAATGTGGAAGTGGCCGTAGACACCTAATGCAACATTTTGTGCAACACTTGAAAGTATTGCATCAGGTGGATTTTGCAACAGTAAATCACCTATTGGCAAGAACAGAAAGTGTGGCATTAGACTTGACAGGATAACACACTTGGTCCTACGTAGCAACTGATACATCATATGCCAGATCAACAACAGGGGGTCCAAGAGCCACATCAGCATGCCATGTCAGCATGCCACGTCAGCTGGGTCCCATCCTGCCACGTCAGCTTTGGGGACCATAATGCCATGTCAGTATGGGGGCCCACAATGCCACGTCAGCAGTGGGACCCTTTTTGCCACGTCATATGTGGTGCCCACATTGTTTATGCAACACCATTTTGATGCATATGCAACACTATTTTCATTTAATTGTAACAGTATATACCACATTATGCAACACCATTTTTTAAGTTACAACTGTATTATAATGAAATGCAACACAATATAATACAATATGCAACATCATATTCTGGAAAATGCAACACTTGCAAACATAAAATTTGGACATAACAGGTCTGTTTTTATATGATACCTGCCATAAGTGGCATACAACAATACAGCCTTATCAGGCATCCAACAAAAATAGCCCTATCGGGCATCCAACATAAACAGCACTATCAGGCATCCAACAAGTTCTAAATATACGGAAGTACCAAACTACACACACCCAATTATAAATTTAAAATACCAAAAGTACATCAAATCTTTCTTCAAATGAACAGAAATACCAAAGAACAAAGTCACTAAGAAGTTGCGCCTTGAGTGCCTTGAGTGGCTTGAGTGACTGGAGTACCATTTTCCTCTTGATCACTGGAAACCGTGGCACATACGTCTTCGAGATTGAATGTCATACCAGGATTTGCTTCTCCCAATTTTTTCACCATCCAAGCCATGTTCTCCTACAATATCCTGTTGAACTTGGCCTCCAATTCGCTCTCAAGGACGCTTATCTTTTCAGTTAACTCTTGCACTTATTGTGCAGTTGAGGCCTTAGTTGATGTCGAGACCGACTTAGTACCGGTCCTTCCAAGTAGCCAGTTAGGTGCATGGGCCTTTCCACCAGAAGCAACTGCATATGCTTCAGCCTCCTTTCCCTCTTCCATCAACTTCTGAATTTTTGCCTGCAAAAATTGGTTAGTGGAGTAGCTAAATATGCCACTAATATAAACTGCCTCTATACAATAAAATATACTTACAAGTTTCTCCTTCATTTGTTCAGTATTTGACTTGTATTCCCGCCCTTCTTCTCGTTTACGAGTGATTGAATATATTTGAGCAACGCTTGGATGCTCAAGATTCAGATCAACCTTTTTCTGTCAAAAATGTACAAAATTAGTCCTTTAAATGCCTGAAAAACAGGGGTATTTAAATAATCAAATATACTAAGCTGATCAGCGCAAAATTATGGTTTTTAAAGAATGATCGATCTCGATCAATACAGAGGGAGTAATATTCAGCATTACAGAATTTAGACTAGAAAAAGAAATAAAATTACGACTGTATAATCAAGACATAATCGTTTATCGAAAAAGACATAAAGCTGTAACCATACTGCAAAAACAGATTCAAAACCTAAGATACACAGGCACTTAGAGCAAAATGTGAAATAGAATGCCTGAAGAAATGTAATTGCACAGCTTATTCAAATACAAATGTTACAAACAAAAGTGGATGCCTGTTATGGTTTTGTGGTCTGATTGATAAAAGAGGCTACTCAGAAAATGCATATAATCTATGTCAGTCTTGCTGCCTCTGAGTTAAGTGACTCATCTTTTTCCAAGCTATTATTCTTATAATATCTTCAAATTTTCATACACTTGAGCAAGTTTACTTTCACCATGATTTTGATTTGTTATGCATCAGGAAATAAAGGTTCCACACAAAAGAAGCGAGTTCAGCTCATATTAATATAGGTTTTTGCAGTAATAACTTGTTATGTCAAATTCTGAATGCTTGTTCCGTTCTTTTAGAACTAAGTTAAAAGAGATGTATACATGAGTAAATATCCTTCAGAGGACAGCATGCGGAAAACCTAATATCGGTAAAAATAGAAAGGAAACAAGATTTTTAAGTGTGGATGCAGGAGAAATTTAACCTGGAAATATGTTTGTATTAACTATTTAGTACTCCTACTGTCATATAGATAAAAAAAACTTAACTTTAGACTAATCTTTGTTTCCCTAAACAAACAAAAATATATTTAACAACCACACTTGAATAAAACCATCACAGTTAAATAAAACACCCATCATATTATAAATAATATATAAAACTTCTTACATAACACAAGCATACATAAAAGGACACGATAAAATATATGACCTATTTATGATAACAAACAACCATAATGTAAATAATTGTGTTAAAAATAAACTTGCAAAATGAAAAAGAATTACCAATTTTTCAACAACTAGGGCAACAGGTTTACGACCCAACATATGCGTCTCAACCAATGACTTACGATGCTCAGCATTTTCCCTATCCAATTTCTGTAAAATTACAACAAAATACCCAGATCAGACCAGTTTTCATAAAATAAAAACAAGTACACAGATCATGCCAGTTTCTGTTAAGCAACTATTTAAGTAATTGAGGTTTTTCTATTTACTACCTGAACCGCCTCATCCCCCCAGTACTTTAACAGCCTTTTAAAAATCCTCCAATGGGACCCGATTTGGTCTATTATCCAGTCTGTCCTCATCGGTGTTGTATTTAGTGTAATGAGCTTTTTTTACATGAGCTTTGTGTAGTTTCAAAGCATTACTAAGGGTAGTATAAACCCATTTCCTTCCTTCATCGGGAATAACATACTTTCCCTGTAATATATTAAGCATAAAAAGAATGACTATAATTTATTAATATAATGTAAAAATTTGGAAAGTGATATAATCTATGTTATAGAGCATAGAAATCACCAGAGTATACTCCCACAATTTCTGTTTCAACTGATCGGGAACAATGTGCCAATTAGGATAAGTCAGCGACACATTATCCCTTGCCAATGTCCCCAAGAAATTACTTAGCTCTACTACATCTCCTTCTATATCCGAAATTGCTTGACCCTTTGCATTCAAAGAGATGACCACTTTCTCATTAGGGTTCCTTCCATGAACCCTAGTCATTTTTGTCGGTCCTCTACGTTTTCTAGGAGCACGTACTTAATATACCAGGTACAAAAAAATAAGATACGATCAGTGAAACTGTATTACTAAACATAAAATGACAATTAACCAAAAAGACAAATACATGTTACCTTCTTGGACTTCCTCATCTGCATTCTGTTCCATTTCAATTTCAACAACATTCTCATCATCAGAGCTTCATCATTATTCATTTGACGGTCTCGTAATGCGAAGTAAGCAGCAACCGTACCAGGAGCTGGTCCATCATTGCTTGACTGTCTAAAAATCTTGGTGGATGTCGGTTTAACAGGTTGTGGACAATAAGCCCTTGTAGCTGCCCTCTCAGTTGCAGTGCCAGATTTTCCAGGGGCTGCATTGGCTCGTGAATGAGTCCTTGACCCAACATCAATTTTCTTTTGCTTACCAGATTCAATGTTCTGCCATTTGTGTTTTAAATTAATTAACCATACTTGGTATTAAAGTGAATTAAGCCAACAATAACCAAAAAAAATCAAATAACGTATACCTCAGACGAATCATCGCTTTCAACGTCCCCTTCATTTGCCGGAACATATTGTGAGTCGTCTTCCTCAATAGCTGTCTCTTTCCCTTTTTTACCTTTTGATTTACTACTCGACTCCACTGCATCTTTAAAAGTAGAAACTATCTGAGGCAACGCGAGTGATTTATAAACTTCATTATTTGCCCTCATTTTATCCAGTTTCAACTTTTCATACTCGCATAGTGGTGGAGGTGGTGGCAACTACAAGATATTAGTATACAATTAAATAGATTAAAAATTTAAATAGGTGAAAATCAGAAAAGGTGACTAATCGATCAAAAGCAATGGTAATAATATACCATTTTATCAGCATCCCCTCTACATCGAGCCTTTTTCACCTTTTCCATGTTTCTTTTGAGAAACATGGGGAACGGTGATGGTGGTGGTAACTGCAAGTGTAGATAAATAAATCAGTAAAATGCATGATTAATCGACTACTTTATTTGGATGGTAACAATGAGAAATTAGAAAGTATATGATTATTATTGAAAGTTACTGAATATTAGAAAATAAAACGCATCATTCGCGATCATCTGAAAAATGATTGATTGAGCATCTAGCCGAATTAATATTTAAATTTCATTTGGATTTAATCAGAAACAATAAACATTTAAATTAGAACATGCATGATTAACAAAAGAGGTTGTTTGGACTTAATCAGAAACAATATATATATAAATTAGAAAATGCATGATTAACAGATGAGGTCGTTTGGACTTAATCAGAAACAATATACATTTAAATTAGAAAATGCATGATTAACTTCTTTCTCTCAATATATACAAATTGGATGCACATTACTCACTGCTATACACATAAAGCACCACCTTAATGAAAAAATAGCATCTTTGATCTTTAAAAATAAAAGCTAGCGCAAAATTAAAGCAACCCAACTAAAGATTAGCTTCAAGATTCTTGATTATCATATCAAACACTTTAAATAATAATAAAAACACAATCTTTATCAATTAGGGCTAAAATTTGTATTTAACATAATTTGTAACACAAAAGCTATGTTTGGGTGAAAAAATGGCTAAAATTTATATTTAACAGTTAATACAAAAAAAGAGGTGTAAATAATACCTTGTCAGCAACAATAATATGAGTATCTTCACTATCCTCTCTGCAACCAGCTTTTTTGAATTTTAAATACTCGGAGAGCGGTGGTGGTGGTGGTGGTAACTACAAGTGTACAAAATAAATCAGAAAAGCATATATATACATTTAAATTGTTTTTTTTCAAAAGTAATCATTTAAATACCTTTTCAACAACATCCTTATTTCCAGTATCTTCAACATCCCCTGCACATGGTTCAAAGGCTAACTTCCTTCTCGCAGTTACTTTCTCATTTTCCCTGACACGTACATCTTGTCCACTTTCTTTTGTTAAAATATCCTGCCAACCACCCACCTCGGGCAACTTTTTATCCATTTTCTTTTTTTTGCTGCCGGAGTTGATGTGTGGTAACAAACTTACGCTTCAGCGATTTCTCAGGGGAAGCTGTAACAATTATCAATAAAGTACTTTAGAATTCAGTGTACATACCATTATATGTGATTTAAACATTACATATATAAATACCTTGGATGAAGTTTTTCCTAGGCCGAGTGATCACATGAGGTTGCATTTGAGGAGCCGGCTCAATTTGTTTGTCAACAATGTTGTCGATGTAGAGTTCACTAAATAACCAGGAGCACAATCTTCCACAAGAGCCATGACTTGCTTATCATTTGACAACAGCTGCCAACCACCTTTTCTTCCTCTGTTTGCGTAGATTCCTCCAATTTCATTAAAATGGAGGTTATCTTTGACCAATTCCATAAGCACAGAATAAGAAAAGGATTCAACGTCTAAGCCCATCATAATGCAATGTTTTCCACCAACATATGATATCTTCTTAAACTTCCCTTCATAGTGCAACCTCACATTAATTGTTGTGTTATAACACCCTCCAAATCCGGGGTATAGATTTGGGGCATTATTAACAACAATTACCAACTATACCTGCACAAGCGGAATATTAATATAATAATTACCCCGAACTATCACTACTCAGGATCTTTTAAGGGTTGAGTTTGGAAACAAGAATCATGCACTACACTTTATTACAAACCCAACTAAATAAAACCTGTCTCAAGAATTCTCTTTATTACAAAACTTTATTCTATCTACAGTTTCACTACGCAATCTTTTATTCAAACTACACAAAACCTTTATTTAACCCAACATTACTACTTATCCTGCTACACCTGATCTGGCAATTCAAAGCTCTCTTCGGGAATAGGAAGGAACACTCTTGGTATAAGAGGGTCCCGCTGCTTGACTCGCTTCTTGACTATGCGGGTCCTGATGGGTTTCATTCTCTACCTTAACTGTAAAACAATAGGAGTGACAATAAAAGAAATGAGCCAAAATTGCTCAACAAGCCTGCAACAATTTATATATTTATATTATAAAGAGAGAAAAATAAATGAACCAATAAGCTGCTGGTTTAAACAACCATCTGTATCTGTATATGATAATAATTTGCCAATGATGGCGAGTGCCAAATGAACAAGACTGGAAACAAGAACCAACATATGCACTATAATCTGCTGATCAGTCAGAATATAGTGCGGATCTATGCCCAACTGCATAGACCCAACCAACATAAGGAGTACTCAGGCAACTATGGCCTATTAATTAATGGTCTGGGAAAAACCCAGCCTTTATAGTAACCATCCAGTCCAAGGCTGAGCATCCGGAACAATCGGTATGCTATTGATATATCCCAACACCAGGATATACCAGAATATATGTAACAAGGGTAAAGGAATTGAAATATGAACAAGGAATTCAATAAATTGGGTAAATCAAGAATTGAAATGAAATGGAACAAGTGATAATAAATGGGTAACAGTGTATATGAACAATAATTATCAAA
The DNA here is from genome assembly GCF_009905375.1 of Apium graveolens. NCBI lineage: Eukaryota > Viridiplantae > Streptophyta > Magnoliopsida > Apiales > Apiaceae > Apium > Apium graveolens. The sequence goes on from NC_133647.1 coordinate 204,026,727, forward strand.
GAGAATTGATACGATAGAAAGGAAATATAAATCACTATTCTGAATTTAGAATAGAGGAAAAACTTGCCTTGCGCGTACTTAACCTGGTTTAACTTACTGCCTTCTGACCCTAGCTTGCTCTGCCTTGCTAACACTGAACAAATCATAGAAAGATAGGTGTTTAGATAATTTACTACATACGTGTATCTTGAATTGATATCACGCAACCTTATCAGTCTACCCATGCGTTTCTATCTGACTCGCATATATATACATATATTTACACAACACATTTATGCACATAATCACATATAACACGTAACACGTAAAGCACACAATTAATTTCTAGATTTATAATTATTTTTAGAATCAATTCCGGGCTTATACCTGCATTACTAGTCGTATCTGATTTTATTATAATTTTTCGGGATTTATTCGGCTCAATTATATCCCTACTAGGACCTACGAACTATCAATTATCACCAAACCACTCTTTTTCAGAAGAAATTATAACTTACAACCATTTTTATTGGATTCGTCTCATTTTTCTGAGTCTAGGGGTCTTCGTTTCACTCAAATCAGACTAACGGTTGAATTGTTATGAAGTAAATACGGATGATTTAATTTATTATTCATTATAAATAATTATTACAACCCTTTAAATCCTAAAATAATTTTTAAATAATTATTTAAGAAAAATCAAAGTCAAAAATAATTTTTTTATAATTTTTGGAGTTAAAACGAAGAAGTTACGATTTATTGAAAATTATGTGATTAATTATTGAAATAATTAATCACTTAATAAATAAATAACTAATAAATAATTAATAGATAATTATTTACTAATTTAAAATAATTAATCCCTAATTATTAGGATTAATCACAATTTATTACAAATATTTACAACTCATCGTTATTTATTTGATTAGATCGATTATTTACAAATAATCAATCAACTTAATTAACCGATACGCTATTTATCGAATAACTACGAATTACTCAAATTATAAACCAACTCAACGATTAATCACTCGTATAAATACGAGCTACACACTATTCTCGAATATTACCGAACTAATATATTATTATTGGAATTTAAACGATTCGTTAATCAATTAATTATCAGTATTTAATTATATGATACGAATAATTATTACGATATTCTTCGAATAACTATCGCTCGAATAATAATTTTAATTATCGAATCATTATTCGAATAAATACGAGTTACTCGTAATATTTAACTAATTATTGCATTATTAATCATATTATTTAATCCTTATTTATTAATTAATTACCTAATTATTAATTACCTAATTATTAATTAATTAGATAACTAATAAATAATTAAATAAATAATTAAATTCGAATTTCTAAATTACTAAAATAATTCTGAAATTATTAATTATATATTTTTTTTTCAGAATTTAAAACTGATTTTTAATTGATTTTACAATTTAGTAAAAGCTAATTCCTAAATTATAAAATAAAAATAATTAATTAAATTCTAAAAACATAATTCAGGGAAAAGGATTGGGGGTTTTTGGATCGAAACCGGGTCGAACACCGGGTTGGAACCGGGTCGCACCCGGGTCGTCCAAGAACAACCCCTCACCCACACAACACCGGCGCCGTCACCGGTGATTTTCCGGTGAACGAATCCGGCGAACCCAGTCGGCTGACACACGAGTTTTGGCCTGGTTTCTCCCACGAATTCAATCCGTAGCATCTCGTGTGTCTTTCCCATCTTTCCTTGTCTCCCTCTATCACAGCTTCGCCACCAACCGAGCCGGAAACGGAAAAACGCGGCGGCGGCGGCGTCAAAATCCGGCGAGCTCGCAAACGGAAGCCAAACACAACGATTCTGGTACCAATCGATTGTAAAAACGACACCCTACTCATTCGTAGTAACAGAAACAACAAACAATCATTCAAACTAAAAACCCGAATTCAAAAACGGGTTGAAAACTCAAAAACTCGAATCACAAATTCGGGAATAGAAAAATCAATTAAAAATACGTATAATCATCTACACAACCTGAGCAATCTATTCATATAACTCCCAGCAACCAAAACACAATGATTTACAAATACCCAATTTAGTTCAAGAACCCTAAAAAAATCGAATTTAAATTCGAAGCTATAACACATGAAATTGATTACATAAATAGAAAGTAGAGATCAAGAGGATCGTTTTGGTTACTCACATGATTGAATTGGACAACAGAATCACGATCAAAATCCGGTTTGATTCTCTGCCCTGTTCTTCACCCACAAACCCTAATTCTTAATTTTCTGAATTTTCTGATTTTTTTATGATTAATTAACTAATTAATTAACAGTAAATCAACTATTTATATTTATGAAAATAATACCCCTAAATAAAATTAAGGGTCTAATTACACTCCTAATAAAAATATTTGGCCCCAATTTTTATAATTTTTGGGTATTAATATTGAATTTTTAAATATCCAATAAATGCAAAATAAATACTAAAATTCCCAAAAATTGCGAATATTACAAAAATGCAAAGAAAAATGATATATGATAATTTCATGATCATATAAAAATAAAAATGTGATTTTTGTGGGGCTTTTGGTACCCGAAGGGGTCCGGAAAAAAATCATTTTTCGCGAAAAAGGTCAATTTGTAAAACGTCTAAGGGTTCAGAATAGCGATACGGTATAGGGCATTTTTGGCAAAATAGGACCAATGATTTTGTTTGAAATACGGGCTTTTAAAACATAGTTTTGAGCTGTACAGGTTTTGATATAATATATATAACTGACGATAGCACGCTCAATAAATATCCAAAACACGTTTGGATCAAAACAACCAACACATAACACATCGCAGTTAGGGTTCAATGACTTAACACATTTAATCACATAATAATACACATAATTTATTATTATTATAATATAATACAAGCGTAATTCCTCGGTCATTACATGTGTCGTCCATCCTGTTAAGAATAAATCATTAAAGTCAGTCAAGTTTATAAGTATGTAACAGAAATTAAAACAAGAAGTGCTGATATTTTAATACAAGAAGTGTTGATATTTTTATACAAGAAGTGCTGATATTTTAGTTAAATATGTATCAGAAATTAAAGCAAGAAGTGCTGATAGTTTTATACAATCAAAAGAGTTCAGAATAAAAATATGTATACTGCACAACAACAAGAAGTGCTAATATTTTTATACAAGAAGTGCTGATATTTTTATACAAGTGCTAATATTTTTATACAAGAAGTGCTGATATTTTTATACAAGAAGTGCTGATATTTTAGTTAAATATATCGGAAATTAAAAAAAGAAGTGTTGATATTTTTATACAATCAAAAGAGTTCAATATTAGTCGTTGTGTTTCACTGATTAATATTTTTATTCAGGCATTAACAGCAACAATGTGCCATATGTCAAGAAATAAAAACACAATAAATTGAACAGGCTAACAACAAAAAATACAAATATAGACCAAATCTACAAAAAACATATAATCTCCTGAAACTAACAGTCAAAATTGAACGTAAATATCATAAATGCACAGAATGTGTAAGAACAATTTTAGGATGATTCAAATCTGACATAACAATTAACCATTAAATCTGAAACATCAAACAGTTTCACGACATTTGATCAAATTACAAATAGATAGTGGACAATGCATTTTAATCTGGAAAATAAAACATGACTAAAATCGAGCAAAGTAATTCTCTATAAGAAACAAGTTCTGTGATCTAGGGAAAATCACTAATGGTCCATATCACGCGTGCACGCAACTTAAAATTCTGGTTAGTCAAGGCATCGTAAGTTTCAACGCTGACATCCCATAATTCTTTTAACTCCGTAATCAAAGGTTGCATATACACGTCGATATTATTGCCTGGAGAATCTGGACCCGATATTAGTGTTGAGAGTATCAAATTTTCTTGCTTCATGCACAACCAAGGTGGAAGGTTATAATTTACCAACATAATTGGCCATGTGCTATGAGTTAAATTCATTGTACGATACGGGCAGAATCTGTCTGCTGCTACACCTAAGTTCACATTTTGATGTTCCAAGGAAAAATCAGGATATTGAGCATCCATCATTTTCCAAGCCTCGTCATCAGCCTGGTGTCTTAGTTTCCCATCCTTTTTACGTCCCACTGCATGCCATGTCATAATCTTGGAAAACTATGTGCACACGAACTTTCTTTGCAACCTTGGCTTTAGTGGAAAATACCTCATTACATTTGTTGGCACTTTGTGAATCAACTTCTCCAGCTCATTATTAACACCACTGCCTTTTTTCTCTTGTACAACCCACCTTGAAACTCCACAAGTATGACATTCATCTTTATCTTTATTTTCTGCCCAATATAACATGCAGCTATTTGGGCATGCGTGTATTTTCTCATAATGAAGACCTAAATCCTTAATGACATTCTTTGCAGCATTGAAGGACAAAGGCATGTGGGCTTCAGGAAATGCTTCTTTCATTAGCTTAGTACATCCCGGGAATAATGGTTGTTTTCCTTCCTCAACCCTTCTATAAAACTTTTGTGCCTTTGTATTTGGCCTTCCTTCATAATTTTCCCACTTTTTACCCATACACTTGAACATCTCTTCTAAGTTATTCCCAAAATCCATCCCTGTTTCGTAATCCATGAAGTTAGTACTAACCTTTGGCTTCATTTGTGAAGTTTCATAAATCCATTTGACATGTGCTAGGGAAGGACCACTACAAACAAGATGGTCATTGATGACCTCTCTTGTATGCCATTTACGATCAATACAGGTTTTGCAAGGGCATTTCATTTCGTTGCCCCTCGCTCAAACTGGGAAGGCATTATCTAAAAAATCTGTCACCCCTTGTCCATATTCTGCGCTATATCTTGGTAGTCCTATCCAAACGTTACTCTCAGAGTCCATTACAAATGTCTAAACTTAGTTTGAACCTACCTTCACCTAGAAAAAATAGAGTAGATGTGACAATGAACTTATGGTTTTATACTTGACTAACAGAGAGCCTGCGAATAACACAAGGTGTACAAGAAGTAATATGTGTCATGCAATAGTTAAGAAGTAGTTGAACAAGACATATGGCGATACAAGTAACAAGAGAGTGATGAAAGTAAATGGAGGTGCAACAGAGGCAATGAAGCCGTTATTGGGAAACTATTATCAGTATGATGGGACTCCAATTCTCAAGGCAATGTACAGAGAAATGAAGGAATGCATTTATGTCGAGAAAGATGAAGGTGAGACCAAAGGAGTCTACTAGTACATAAATGAATTTTAGGTTGATGAGCATTATTATCCTAATGGCGAGTATATTATTCTATAATTATCACTGCATTTACTTCAGTAATTTTAGATTACTTGCAAGTCAATGCGGTACAATAAGATAAGAGTTATACAGTAACTCAATGTAATGAAATAAATATAATACCATTCCGGTTATCCAAGAATGCTCACTAGTAATTTTTCCTGTTGCTTCAACTTTCGGATTCTAATCTTCAATGCTAGTGACATTAAATTTAAAACTAATGATGAACACAAGTGCATATAAATATAAACAGAGCTTATCAGGGGAACTAAAAGTGAAAAGAAAGATACTGCATCCATTAACATTAAAAATAAAAATACATCAGAAGAACATAAACTTCATAGATTAAAGTACAACAGAAGAACATAAACTTCAAAGTATTAACATTACAATCTAAAATCAGCACTACTGTTGTAAAACTGAATAACATATGATCATGACATCTTTCTTTATTTATACTCTTATAAAAAGAGAGAAGTGAGTGTAAATTAATACCAGAAGAAGCATAAGGCTAAAATTGTTCCTAAATAAAACATAAAATCAAATGAAAATAGTACATACATCACCAGCAATGCACAGTCCAAAACAGATTATGTTGATTACTAAAATAGATCCGCAAAATAACAACGCACACAAATACGCAAAGTTAGGATTCGAGTATAACCTGATGAGATTCTTCAAAATAATACCAAGCGCTTTAATCGCCGCACCAATCAAGCTACTTCCAGTTATATAAATCCCCATGTCAAACACACAATATAACATCAAATCAAACTAAATTACAGTTATACATATATTATTACACAAGCCTAAAACACAGAGAAAAGAAACCCTAAATTATAAGTTTAAAACAGAGGAAATTATAAACCCCAAATCAAAAGCCCTAAAAAATAAACCCTAAATCGAAATACTAAAGCCCCAAATCGAAATACTAAAGCCCCAAATCAAAAGCCCTAAAAAATAAACCATAAATCGAGAAAAAGTTCAAAATATCTGCAAAATTACCTGCAAAATCCACCAATGTAAAGCCCCCAAAGTATCTGCAAGTTGAAAACGAAGCTCAGATTTAGAAAATGTTGCCCAGATTTAGAAACCGAAGCTCAGATTTAGAAAAAACGTTGCAAAATCCACCAATTGAAAATGAAGGAGAGAAGGAGAGAGTGAATATCAGCCTTCGAAGCTCGGATTTAGAAAACGAAGCTCAGAATATTTGGCCGCCCAAAGATTTTAGAGAGAAAGAGTGAGAAGGAGAGAGTGAGAAAGAGTGAGAGGAGAGAATGAAAGTAAACTCTGAGAGTGAGAAGGAAAGGGATTGAATTTTTTTAAGGGGGGAAAACAGCCGCCCAATTTTTTGGCCTGGGAAAGTGTGCAGATCTGTGTCTCAACATCATTTAATTATTTTTCAGTATTTTATTAAATACTTACAATTTTAAATAATATGATAAAATTGTATAACTAGTGTAAAATATATGTCAAAATAACACGACAATGATAAAATTAATTGAAACAATTATATGTAAAATTGAATTGTCGAACAAGAATTTTTTTAAAAAAATAGAAATCATTCGGGACGAGAATCTACAAGGAACCCGTGTTGACCGTAATTTGACTATTATAAAAAACACAAGATATAAAATCTAATTTTTTTTAAAAAAATTACACATCTCTAAAATTAGTAGGTAATATCATCTGTACAGTTGGATCGTTGATAAAGAATTTTAAAAAAATAGAATCACCGCTTCGGACAAGACTTGGTTATAGGAACCCCTGTTCACGTAATTTGACTATTATAAAAAACACACGCTATAAATCTAAATTTTTTAAAAAAAATTACACATTTTTAAAATTAGTAGGTATCATCATCCGTACAGTTGGATCATTGAACAAGCAATTTTAAAAAAATAGAATAATCACTCGCGACAATACTAGGTAACATGAACCAGTGATGACCGTAATTTGACTATTAAAAAAACACGTAATAAAAAATCTTAATTTTTTAAAAAAAAATATAAAATTCTCTAAAATTAGTAAGTATCATCATCCGTACGGTTGGATCATTAAACAAATTTTTTTAAAAAATAGAATCATCACTCGGGAAAAGACTTGGTTATCGAAATCCGTGTTGACCGTAATTTGACTATTATAAAAACACATGATATGAAATCTAAATTTTTAAAAAAACATTTAGATATCTTAAAATTAGTAGGTATCATCATCCGTACGGTTCGATCGTTGAACAAAAATTTTAAAAAAATAGAATTATCAACCGGGACAAGACTTGGTTATAGGAACCCGTGTTGACCGTAATTTGACTATTATTTAAACACATGATATAAAATCTAAATTTTTTAAAAAAACATTTAGACATATCTAAAATTAGTAGGTATCATCATCCGTGCGGTTGGATTGTTGAATAAAAATTTTAAAAAAATAGCATCACCACCCGGAAGAAGACTACGTAATGTGAACCCGTGTGCACCACGGTTTGATATTAAAAATCACGTGATATAAAATTTATTTATTTTAAAAAAAAATTACACATCTCTAAAACTAGTAGGAAACAACATCCGTACAGTTGGGTTAATTAAAAATTATTTTAAAAAAATTAGAACATGAATATAACAAATAAATTTTAAGAATAGTACAATAACTAACGCAACACTAAATAACCTACTGCAACACTAGAAAGCAAATGCAACGCCTGAAGTGCCACGTCAGCTTCCACGTTAGCAAGTGGACCCATTTTATGCCATGTCAGCACCCGTGGGTCCCCAACATGCCACCTCAGATTTATTTTCCACGTCAGCATTTATTAAATAAAAAAAATTATGTAATGCAACGCTATGACCTCTACTGTTGCATGCTGCGCAACACTAACAGTTATTAGCAACGGTAGCTTCAATGTAATGCAACGCTTTCACCACTGTGTTGCAATAAACTGAAAATTTTGTAGATAATGCAACGCTTTTCGTGCTACGCTGGATAAAAACCGTTGCCTATGTGCACTTATGGTGTAGGCCTAAGTGGACAAAAAACGAACCTTCCAATAGATAACAAAAGTTACTATTGGGCCACCTTGTAGATAACAATACTGAATTATGTGGTAGGGTTCTTCTCCCAATACTCCAAAATGTCCTTCCAAAAAGGAACAGACCAATAAGGCGGCTTCAAAGACAACTTTGAATCGCCCTCCTCCCTTGCTTTTCATTCCACCCTTTTCTTAAACTCGTTCAAAGTCCTTTTTATCGTAAATTTAATGTGATCTTCCACAATTTTTCGGGCCTTTGAACGGCTTTGCCCCTTAAGATGCCTATAATATTTCTTAAATTGCAAAAAAAGAAAACGAGGATAATTGCATCATAAAATCAAGAAACAAATGACAATTACAAAAAAGAAATTGATTTTTAACTTACTTGAAAAGCGTTTTGATTTTTAAGCTCTTGCATTCAACCAACCCGGGTTATGTTCTTCGATATCGGTATAAGTGTAACGCCCAATAGGTCACTTCTCCCGAATCATACTCAAAAGTGTTTTCTTTGCCATATTGTAACACCCCCAAATCTGGGGTCGGGGATCCGGGTTGTCACGAGTTCCATTTCCCTTAATAACACCCAATCTTAATAAATAATCAACTACTCTGTACTGTGACCCCACAATATACACACACACACCACAAGTTATAGTCTCAGAGATGAATACCAAAAATAACATAAGTCATGTTATTCCACAATTATAAGTCATTACACCTCAAAAGGGTTTCTGAATAAATTTATAGTTCTTTGCCATTATTACAATTCATATTATACATAAGTCTGGTTTATCAATAGTTGAAAACCTAGCCTATTGGTAGCTCCTACCTCATCTACGGCGGCATCAACGCTTCCAGAAAACTGCGGAACATTTTCTAACCGCTTGCGAATTGGAAGCTTGGTCCTGTTCATCTTTTCTATCTGTTGTTGTGTGATGAAAGAAGAAAGCAAGGGTGAGCAGCAAGCCCACCAAAATAATATGTATAATGATTAACAATATATGAGCCTTCTCATAGTACTCATGAAAGTCTTGGTCAAAAGAAATGAACCAAGTTTGATATCTTAATGCGATGAAGTCGCAAAATATTCAGTATATATACATATATACTTTTCAAAATATGGGAAGTTCTCTTACATGCATAATACACACAGAGTTCCAGTGTAAAACTGTATAAAAATATCGTTGCAAGGTGATCTCATATATCTAACCTTGTTTCAACATTTTTCTGAAAATCTTTGTCATGCATAAGATAATCATTTACTAGATATATGTTTAAAAGATGAAGTTACAAGATACTCCAATATACTTATATCTTTTCCAAATACTACTTGAAATACCACCGTTCAAGTTATAATTAGTTTCAAAAGTTCATCACACTGATGAGACTACAAGATAAGACTTGAATAGATTCAATCTTTGAAATATTTTGAAGGAAATGAAGTTATGATATACTTCATTAAGTCCCGATATATATATATACACCTATATATATATACATACGTTTCCTGAAAACCTCTGTCATGTAAAGTATGAACATAATTGCAATATCCAATAAATTTGGAAAGGAAAGAATTTTGGCATAAACCTGATATCTTGCTGATCAGGCAAAGATACCAATAAGTAACCTTTTCTACTAGTAGATGGACGAATTCCCCACTGGTCATCACCCTGGTCGCAATAGGACCTTATGCTGGACTGCCACTCAGCCACTTATGCATTTGATGGACTCCCACTGAGCCACTTATACTATCATGGACGCCCACTGAGCCCATGTTGCTTATGCCGACTCGATAGATGGACTTACTTCCCGAACGTTGGGTAAGTAATCAATTCATTTACCAAAACTGCAACCTTGTTGCGAATATAAAATACACCATAGAGCCGGATCCCTCAGGTTTTGAGCGAGTATTTAAATCCCCTTTTTAAAAGGAAGATCTTAAATATAAAAATAAGTTTTGGGATCCGCTCTAACTTTTAAAAATCATTTTGAAGACTCGAAAACACTTTAAAGAGTGTTTGGAGTAATGCTGATTTAATGAAGTAAATCAGTCCCAATATAAAAGAAATATCTGAATATTATTATTTAAATAATATTCCCAGAAAGAATAATCTTTATACAAATAATTGAAGTAGAAGTTGTAAGACTTATACTTGAAATGAGTATTAAATAACCAAAGATATACTTATATGAAAGTACTATCTTTATTTGAATAATCGAAAATAAGTTTGATTATCGAAACATTATTCTTTAATAAAATAAAGAATATTATTAAATAATAAGCGGAGTCATAATACCTCGAATGAATATTATAAATAATATTCATTAAATAAAATAACGGGGTCATACATCCTCAAATGAATATTCAATTAATAATCATTAATAATATAACTGAGTCATAAGCCCTCGAATGAATATTCGAAATAATATTCAATAATAAAATAAAGGAGTCATAAGTCCTCAGATGAATATTCAAAATAATATTCAATAATAAAATAAAGGAGTCATAAGTCCTCGGATGAATATTCGAAATAATATTCAATAATAAAATAAAGGAGTCATAAGTCCTCGGATGAATATTCGAAATAATATTCAATAATAAAATAAAGTTATCGAATAAACCTTATTCGATTAATAGTTTTGAAAACTATAACCATATATATATAAATATATATATATAAAATCTACTCGGGATCCTCGACTCCCGATTTTAGAAAATGTTTTCACCTTTGGGTCCCTATACTAAGGGTATGTGCAAATTACTGCTATTCTCTAGCATAGGTATTATCAACTGAACCAACAGATATATTTGGCAAGAATACGAAACAGGCATGCATATATATACCATATCAGCATGCTTCAATATATCGCAACATTTGCTAATTAACCAACATGCATCTATCGCAAGATAATGCATATACATATATACATCACAACAACAGTTATACGGGTAGAAAACTTGCCTGAGCGACTGGGGGTTACGAATGGCTCGGGACGAGTCTGGTAACCTATAAGCAACAAGTAAGTTGGAATTAAACCAAAGTCACTTGTAAATCTATACTTTAACTAACTTAGACTCTAACGCTTGTTTTGCGCTTACTGATTTTCTTAAGTCACTCGAGTACCCTCGGCTCCACCATTTTTAATAATTTAACCATTACGAGTTTTAAGGCGATTCCTTCGCGAGTGTCTTACCAACTGCCTATTACACCTTACATAAATGTTTCATACTTCAATTAGTCCTTTAAGGTCTTTAACCTATGTTTCAAAGTAAGGCGAGGGGTAAGGGTTCGTTCGCGAAACGTCGTTACTTAAAACGGCCGTTTCTCCTAAACCGTTCATCGGAATCAAACGAACCACATATCAAAACGAAGCTCGTAACATGAAGTATCTAAACATGGCAATGGTCAAAACCTAGAAGTGAGTTCAAGGGTTCTGATGTTAAGAACAAAAACAGTCTACGGTAAATCGGGCATTATGGCGGCTATGTTTACGCGATTTCCCAAATTTAAACCATTCCAAAACAACCACCAATCAACCCCAAATCAATCATACAACTAACATCCATCCAAAACACACTCCAACAGCCCCAACAACTCAATATTATCAACTGTATACTACCCTCAAACATGAACTAAAAGCTATACTTAAGTTCATTAACTAATTAACAAGATTTACAACTCCAAAAACACCACAAAACCAACTAATCTCTACAAACTCAACCAAACTTTAAACAAACAAGCCTCATGCTTCACATATACTATATCAATCATATTCTTTCCTAATTACTCAAAACCAAAGCTAGGGTTTGGAGTTTATACCTTCCTTGGAGTTTTTAATCCATGAAAGATCCTTGAAATGCCCATGGAAGCCTTAATCTAACCTCCTACAAGCTTGTTCTTTCAAAGAAATCAAGAACACAAAAATTAATTTCAAGAAAGTACTATTCACCATCTTCTTCCATGATTTATAGAAAAAGATTGGCTTGGAATTAGAAGCTTAAACTTATAGGAAGTATGTAACTATCCATGGGGAAGCTTAGATAATTACCTTGCTAAATAGTAAGTGGTGGAGCTTGGATCTTCATTTTTTAAGAAAAGAAGCCGAGAGCTTCATGAAGAAAATGGGGGGTTTGTGTTTTTTGATGAAAATGAAATGTTTTGGCTTGGTTGGTTGCTTTTTGTCTTGTTTTTTTGGTTAATTACCTTTCTAGCCTTGACTTTGTGTGGTTTTAAATCAACCACATCTCCTTCCCCTTATGTCATGCTTACGTCACATTGCTATGTCATCATCCCTTCTAATCTCTTTGATTAGCTTCTAATTGTTTGCCTAATGACCGCTGATCTGTTATACGGTTCGCTTAACTTTCGTTTTCGTTTATCGTTTGAGGGATCATACCCGAGATCTTATTACTTAGGTTCTCTTAACCTTTCTCAATATATTGTACTCCTTTTATGATCCTCTCTTATAATCCTTTAATTTAAATCCTTTTTATCATGTTACCTTATACTCAATTCTTTCCGTATCTAGTGGATTTCCGGGAAAAATCAAAGTGTTCGGGATTGGATTCTGACGATCTTTACATACACTTATATACCATATAGAGTGCCAATAAAATCTCAGAATATCCATAAAAGAACCCCTACCTAGTGTGGCATGAAAAGTTTTCTCATTCAGCAAAAACACTATTCATAAGGGTTTCAAAAATTTTCCAAAAATTGGGGTTATTACACATATCATCTTCAATACTATATTTAAACAAAAGAAAACAATAAACATTAACATTTCACATGAAAATATTGAACAATGAACAAAAAAAATAAACATATAGGAATAATGCAATTTAAAAACTTTTCATCTTACTGTCCATCGGAGATATCAATGCGATATGGCTTCAATGGCGGTGTCTCTCCATATATGACACTCGAATGTGATCGAGGTCGCCTTCCTCGCCATTCTCGCTCCTCCGTATTTGTCATGTGCCGAGTCGAATCATTCGGGTCCAAATCCGAATCCATCGGCTCATCACGCAAATGTAAATTCCCTCATTTTCCCTTTGCACCCTTGCCCTTGCCCTTGGCCTTCTTACTCGCGACTTTAGCCTTTCCCTTGGCCTTTGCCTTCCCCTTATCTTTTTTCGGCTCCTTGTCTTCCCCCTTCCCTTTTCTCGCCATCGCCAACACCACAAGACTTATCATAACCAATGTCAACATCCAAGCAAAAAGATCCTAAAATAAACAATAAAAATATATTAGCCAATATAAAAATAAATAAATCGATGAAACGACTTGCATTAGTAAATCATATTACATAAAAATGCATTTAAAATCACTTAAAAATACATATAAATTCACATATTAATGATACATTTAAAATCACATAAAAATGCATATAAAATCACATAAAATGCATATTAAATCACATTACATATAAAACATATGCTAGTAAATCACATTACAAGAAAATGATTTTAAAATCACATAAAAAGCATTTAAAATCACATAAAATGCATATTAACGTATCCATTTCACAAATTAACGATAAAAAAACACAACTAATTAGAGCATTGTGTTATTCCCAGTGGACTAACAATGAGATTTTACAGAAGGGGGGTTGAATGTAAATCTCAAAACTTTTTCAAGTTTTGAGCAGTTTGTAAGACTAAGTGTTTGAGAGATCAAATGTGTGTGAATTGCTTGGAGCTGATGCAGACAGATATATATTCAAACACAAATGTAATGAACACAAAGAACTTAAAAACTTTTCTGGTGGATTTGTTGTTCCACCAGAGATGTGTTATTTCAGAAAATCTGTGATTCAAAACTAAATCACAGTTGCTTCCTAGTACAAACTAGATGATTTTCTCTCTTGATATTTCTAAACAGCTCAGGGAAAATTCACTCTTAATTACTAGCTACTACTTGGTTTATATAACACCAAGTTTACAAGTGAAGACAAAGATAAAGTACAGTAAGACAATAGTTCTCCACTTATTTCTGTTCCATTTTTATCCAGTGTAATATGGAATTATCTGTTGACTTTCCATTTTGAACCAGACTAAAAATGGCTGCTTTTTCTGCTGTTCCTGAAATAGGCTACCACATCTCTGTCAATCCATGTGCCTCTGTCAGCTTTGTTAACTGTCACTATCAACTGCTATGAGACTGAGCATCCGTTGAAGCTTTCATCCGTTGATGGCTTTATCCGTTGATGCTCTAGCAGTGCATCCGTTGAAGCTTTCATCCGTTGATGGCTTTATCCGTTGATGCTCTAGCAGTTGAAGCTTTATCTGTTGAAGCACTTATCCGTTGATGGATATTATCCGTTGAAGCGTTAGAGACATCCGTTGAAGCTTAGTTTCTTATCCGTTGAAGGTCTTCAATATCCGTTGACACTTCTTCACTTATACAAAATTACAAGGCATGAAATATTTACAATTAGCCCTCCTATTTATACATCCATTAGTAGTCAACATGACTGATTATCTCCTAACAACATCTAAGAATTACATCTTGAAACCAGAGAGTGAGATGTGCTACAATACTAAACTTATTGATAAGTAAGGCTACTCCTTCAACGGATAGCCAAGATGGTCTTATCCGTTGAGGCTACAAACACTAGATTTCTACTTAAGTGTTTTGCTGAACTTATCATCAAACTAATACACATATTCCTAACAATCTCCCCCTATTTATGTCTACTAGAACTGTAGGCATAAATTTGGGTTTAGCTTGATGATAACAAAATACTTAACAAATATATAAACTATGACAAAGCAGAAATTCAAAAGTGCTGCATGAGTGTATATGCTGAGATGAAATTGAAGAAATACATTATTTCCAAGGGTGCTCCTTTAGCCTGAGCAAATTACTTTCTTTTCCTTTGATCCCTGGTTTTCTTTCCTAGCCTCCTGTCATTCTCCTCTATTTGAAGTTGAAGTTGTCTGTAGAATTCAGCTTCATCTTCTTCATTGATATCTAACTTAGATTGCATATCCTTGAGAGTTTCATTACTGGCAATCTTTAGCTGATCTTCAATTCTGAAAAATCTTCTGACTCCTTTGTTGTCTCTGAACTCCATCAACCAATGAGGTGATTTGTGAATTGTAATACCTCTCTCTGGAATGAGTAAAGTTCTAGGCAAGGCATTGGGCTCCCTCCAAGTTTTCCTTATGTTGGCAATCTTGTTGAGAATCTCAGTCCTGGCAGTTCTGGTAAAGCCAGAATCCTTATGTATGGCTGAGTAGACTCTAATCAAGGTAGTGTAGCCTTCATTCAGAATTCTGTGAAGAGGCCATGTTCTTTCCCCAGCTCCTTTGTATTTGAACACTAGTCTTTCTGGTAGCTGTCTGTAGGCAGCTATTCCCCTTACATCCTCCAGCTCATCCAGATAGAGTTCAATGTCTGAAAATTCTTTTATGTCACAGATGTGAACATAATCATCTTTAGAGGTTTGAGGTTTAGACTTAGGCTTTTGTGTGAATTTGATTGAGGCTTTAGAGGGTGTTGATTTGATTCTTCTTTTCTGCTTCTTTGATGGTGGAGAAGAGGTTAGGAAGGTGGGCAATTTGATGGTGTCCCAATCAATTGGTTCCTCCTTGGGAATGATTGTTTCACCATGAATGTTCATGAAGGGGTCAGGTACAATGGGTTCAGGAATAGAGGGTAGTGGTTTGGATATTGATTGGGTTTCTTCAGTCTTATCTACCTTCTTTCTCTTTACATTGACCTTCTTTCTTTTCCCTTTCTGCCATTCTTCCTTACTTCTTTCCTCCATCTCAGTACCAACCATGTCCCCCATAGCTTCATCTTCACCTTTATCTTCAATTTCTTTCTGATCTTCAGCCTGACTTGACTCTAGCTATTTTTCAAGCTTTGCTTGTGCTCTTTTGTCAGCCTTTAGTTGTTTGGCTTCTTCCTTCAACCTTTTGGTTTCTTCCTTCTTGGCTATTGAGAATTTGGGATGTCCTTGCATCACACATATGCTCTTTCCCTCTCTGAAAATAATAGCCATGTTTCTCCTTACAGCCTCATCCATGGTCTCTTTGAGATATGCAATACTTCTTCCTAAAAGCTTGTCCTCATCTGCTTTTGGAAGAGGAAAATCCACCTCTTTTAGAGGATTCTTTGTAGAGTCCTTATTGGATCTGTTGTTGGGCTTGAGAACCATAGGTTGCAGATCTTTGGAAGAAGTTTCTCCATCCTTATGCCTCCCTACTGGCTTGAGTTCCATAATAATTGATTCCACTTTTGTGCTATGCTTCACAGATTGTGATTGAGAAGTTGTAGAACCAAATATTAGTTGCATCTTTTCATCAATCTTCTTCCTTTGCTCTTTGACTTGCAATTCAGCTGCTGCTATCTGGATTAGATCAATTCCATCTAGCTTTCCTTTGACTTGAATTGGTGGAGAAGTTGTGATGACAGGAACTAGCACTTGAGAAATCTGAACTGTTGTAGATGGCTCTCCTTCCCCTTCCCTTTTATTCTCCCCCTTTTTGTTATCAGCAAGGGTAGGGGTCAAGCCTTGTGCTTGTGCCAGCTGCATGAGTAGATTTGTTTGAGTTTGTTGATTCTGAAGAATGGTGACCATAGAGTCTTCAATGATTTGAACCCTATCTTCCAATCTGGCCAGCCTCTTGTCAGCATCAGATGCCTTCCTCAGTCTCCCCAACAAATCTTGCATAGTACCATAGGGTATAACTGAATCCAATTTCTCAGCATTATAGGATTTCAGATCAGCAATGTCCAGCTTGAGATCATCCACACTTAGATTTTGCTGGTAATGCTGCAACTGCAAGAGATGCAGAGATTCCAGATGAGCTTGAAGAATTACCTTGGTACCAGCATCCTGAGTCTCCTGAATGGCCTTCTGAATTGTCATGACTTGTTTGACCAAAGTGACACCAAACTCTCCTGGTGTTGATGGTTTTGCCCGTGCCCATGCAGGAAGATTAGGAACAGAACTTAGGCCTGCTACTCCCCCTAAGTTCATGCTCTCATTCAAAGAATTAGAGTCATCATCATTAGAATTTACTCCAAATTCTTCAGATGGCTCACCAGCTTGAGAAGGCAGCCTGTTGACAGCAGCTTTGTTTCTGAGAAGAGATTCTGAAGTGTGTACAATGTGTAGTGTCTGTTCTGCCTCCACATTGCCCTGTGCAGCCAATAATTGATAAGCTGAAACAGGGTGAGTAAAAGTGTCAGCATCCAAGGAAGTGTTATCAATGACAGCTTTGTAATGTTGCTGAAATTGTCTTTCCTTATCTGCATCATCCACTTTCATTAACTCACTAGCAATGGTTGGATCCACCCTTATAGCTTCTATATCTGCCTTTCTCTCAATTTCTCTCTTTTCTTGCATCAGGGGCTCCCCCTGGCTCACACACACCCTCACCTTCACCTTCTAAGGTGGCACTCCTCTCACTTACTTTTGCCATGCTGGAAGAAATAGCATGCATTTGGTGACTCTCAACCTCTCCTTTTGCCTGGGAGCAACCCAGCCTCTCACTCAAAAAAATCACTCCCTTCCCTCAAGCCTAAAAGTGATTGTACAGTTGCCATGTCCTCTACAGTTGGAGTTGATTCTGTTAAGTGTGTAGAGGCCATCAACGGATAGGGAGTATCCGTTGAAGTGGAAACTGATGGTATCAACGGATAACTGCTGTTAAGCTTATCCGTTGAAGAACAACCACTTGTCAACGGATGAGAGATATCCGTTGAAGAAGGAAATGATGTAGAGATAGAAAGTGATATAATTGTTGAATCTGTGTGGATTGATTTTAAGTGAGGTGACACAGATTCTGCAACTACATCTGAAAGAATTGGCTGATGATCCAACAAATCATCTAAAAGATGATGATCACCAGGTTTTGAGTGGGGCTCCTCCCTGAGTTTTAATGAGGGAGAATCAGGAATTGATGTGAATATCATATCCATATCCAGAGAGGGTGTTGGAGAGTTTGAGGAATGGTGTGTGTCTATATTGAGAGAATGGGGCTGTGATTCCACATTTGCTGGAATCACATCAAGCTAAATTTGAGAAGGCACAGATACTGGTGGATGTATCTGTGTTGTGTGTGTCCCTTGTGTGGAAACTAGGGTTTTGGCCTTCTTCTTCCTTGAAAAGGCTTGAATTGGTGAACGTGTAGCTTCAGTGTCCCTCCCTCTTTTGTTCTGTGTCCCTGGTTGGGGACTATTTTCAATAGTTACATCCTTTTGGGAGGATGCAACTAGGGATGTGCTGGACTCCTTTTGAACCACTACAGTCTTTTGAGAGACTGTGGTTTGGCTGGATTGGGTACCACTCACCTCTCCCACCTTATCCTGGGGGGCTTTTTGATGTTCACCCCTCCCCTCACCACTCACACCCTGTTCACTCCCTTCAGGGTTTATGGTAGTTGTTACAACTGTTGTCTTTTGAGAAACAACAGAGGTAGGTTTCTTTGACTTGACTTTGGAAATTTTAGATTTGGTGGCTTTGGTAGGAGCCTGTTTGGACAATGACACAGGTTCCATAGCCACACTGGAAGGCAAAGAAACATTGGGGTTGGAAATAGTAGGAGTTATAGAAACATTTACCTCACTTACCTGCGGTGCGTTCATGATTGGCAAGTATACCAATGGCACCTGGCTGTTGAGGTTCATTCTCAAAAGGTCTGCAAGGACCCTTTTCTCTTGAGCCCAGCATTTGAGTTTATTATTCTCATTGGATATAACCAAACCTTCAGCAACATGGTTAGCCAATAACATAAAGAATCTAGCAAAGTAGATGTTATGTGGTCTATTAGCTTTGTTACCTAATCTGGAACCTAATTCTAGCATGACACAGTTGCTAAAATTAAAGTACCTATCAGAAACTAGCATATAGAGCATATTAACAAGAGATGAAGTGATAGCATCAAAATTGCTAATCTTCCCAGAGAAAACCTTAATAAAGGCATCTCCAAGAGAACTCCATTCTTTCCTAAGGCCTTTCCTTCTAATACTACCTAAACTAGCAGAATCAAAAGCATAGCCTATGGAATCTAGCATAGCAGAGACATCTTTATCAGTGTGTGGTGTTATGGCATTATTCTCAGGCAACTTAAAGCAAGATTGTAAATCATCACAATTAATGCAATAGTCCTTACCTTTGAGAGAGAAGGCAATAGTCATATCTGTGGAGTTGAACTCTGCAGTTGTCCAAATCTCCTCAATCACTTCACAGTAGATGGTTGGGGCTTCCAGCATTGCATAGCTCAGTTTGCAGTTCTTGATGAAGTCCATCATCTTATGATAATCAGAATGGGCTTCCTTTTTTTCAACCAAGACTATGAAATTATTCTTTTCATAAACAAATCCTGTTTGAGACATAATTTTGACTACTGGTGCCATTGTGGTGAGTAGAGGTTGCAGAGAAGAACTTGAGAATTGAGAGAGAAAGAGAATGATAATTGCAAGAAAGCGTAAAGTGAAAATAAGAATTCAATTGGGCTTTTATACTTTCTTGAATTAAAACACAAATAAAATAATTAAATGATACTTTTAAGTAAGTGATAGCCGTTCAGGAATAAATAAAACTGTAGAAATTCTGAAAACTACCGTAAATACAAATACATACAACACTGTATATCTGTATCAACGGTTGAGTAAAAGAATCAACGGCTGTGACTCACTGACGAGACACATCAACGGATAAGGTAAATAGTTATCCATTGATGAATAACACTATTTTATCCGTTGAAGGATAAAATTACCAGAAATGTATTTGTCTTTCAACGGATAATGAATATCCGCCGATAGAACAATTTTGGCTTTCAACGGATAGGGAATATCCGTTGATAGGATAAGTCTTGATTAAAGCCAACTTTGTTCTTGCAGCAAATTCATTTCAGGCTACAAGACAGATTACATAGATGACAAGATTATGAATAGTTAAGCATACCTAACTCACTTACTAATCTTGTGAATGTTGACTCATCAAGTGGCTTGGTAAATATGTCTGCAATCTGCTTTTCACTTGGAACAAAATGAAGTTCCACTGTACCTTTCATCACATGTTCCCTAATGAAGTGGTACTTGATATCAATGTGCTTGGTTCTTGAGTGCTGCACTGGATTTTCAGTAATGGCAATGGCACTTGTGTTGTCACAAAATATTGGAATTTTGTCAACAGTTATACCATAGTCAAATAACTGGTTCCTCATCCACAGTATTTGTGCACAGCAACTACCAGCTGCAATGTATTCAGCGTCAGCTGTTGATGTGGAAACAGAATTCTGCTTCTTGCTGAACCATGATACAAGCTTGTTTCCTAGAAATTGACAGGTGCCTGTTGTGCTTTTCCTTTCTATTTTGCAACCTGCATAATCTGCATCTGAGTAGCCAATTAGATCAAAACCAGACTCTCTAGGGTACCAAATTCCTAGATTTGGAGTCCCCTTGAGATATCTGAAAATTCTTTTAATAGCCACTAAGTGAGATTCTTTAGGGTCAGCTTGAAATCTAGCACAGAGACATGTAGAAAACATAATATCATGTCTACTGGCAGTTAAATATAAAAGTGAGCCAACCATGCCTCTATAACTTGTAATATCCACAGACTTTTCCGCCTTGTTTAATTCAAGCTTGGTGGCAGTGGCCATGGGAGTTTTTGCAGGTGAACAATCCATTAAGTCAAACTTCTTTAAAAGATCATAAATATATTTAGTTTGACTAATGAAAATTCCACCACTAACTTGTTTAACTTGTAAACCAAGAAAGTAAGTTAGCTCTCCCATCATGCTCATTTCATATTTACTTTGCATTAATTTAGCAAACTTTTTACAAAGTTTATCATCTGTAGATCCAAATATAATATCATCTACATAAATTTGTACAAGTATCTTAGAGCCATTAACATTTCTAAAGAAGAGAGTTTTGTCAACAGTACCTCTTGTGAAGTGATTATCTAGAAGGAACTTTGATAAAGTCTCATACCAGCCTCTAGGTGCTTGCTTTAGTCCATAGAGTGTTTTCAACAAATAATACACATGGTCTGGAAAATTTGGATCTTCAAAACTTGGAGGTTGGCTTACATAAACTTCTTCCTCCAATTCCCCATTTAGAAATGCACTCTCGACATCCATCTGATAGACTTTGAAATTGGCATTAGCTGCATAGGCTAGAAAGATTCTGATGGCTTCAAGTCTTGCAACTGGAGCAAATGTTTCATCAAAATCTATTCCCTCTTGTTGAGAATAGCCTTTGGCAACCAATCTGGCTTTATTCCTTATGACAATGCCATTTTCATCTATCTTGTTTCTGAATACCCATTTTGTGTCAATAGAACTCTTGTTCTTTGGCTTGGGTACCAGCTTCCACACTTTGTTCCTCTCAAATTGGTTTAGCTCCTCTTGCATTGCTAAAATCCAATCTGGATCCAAAAGAGCTTCTTCCACTCGCTTAGGTTCCTCTTGTGATAGAAATCTACTATACAGACATTCATCTTGAGTAGCCCTTCTAGTTTGTACTTTAGATGTAGCATCACCAATGATCGGTTCAAAAGGGTGATTCTTGGTCCATTTCCTTTGAGGTGGTAGATTAGCCCTTGATGAGGTTGCCTCAGTATTGTCATGATGTGAGATAGAATGTTGATTTATTGAAACTCCCCCTGAGTTGCTGATCCTTTGAAAGGAATTGGGAGTTCTATCAACTGATGAGGTGAATTGATTATCCGTTGACAGACTGTGATCAACGGATGCTTCGTTATGAACTTCAACGGATGATGCACTTTGTCTCTCAACGGATGCTGCATTGCTTCTTTCAACGGAAGCTGAATTATGACTTTCAACGGATGCAGCATTCTGTGCATTATCCAAAGGCAGACTCTGGTTTCTTCTTGAGATGCCTTCTTCATCATTCTCATCTTCACTATCATCACAATATATCTCAATATTGTCAAATTTGAGTCCTTCATGATGTCCCTCATCTGTTAGTCCATCAATCTTTTTATCATCAAACACAACATGTACAGATTCCATGACAATGTTGGTTCTTAGATTGTAGATCCTATATGATTTTCCAGCAGAATAACCAACAAATATTCCTTCATCAGCCTTTGCATCAAACTTTCCTTTGTGATCAGATTGATTCCTTAAGATGTAACATTTGCAACCAAAGACATGTAGAAAGTTTAAAGTTGGTTTTCTTCTCTTGAATAATTGATAGGGAGTCATGCATTTTGCTTGATTGATTAGAGAAATATTCTGAGTGTAACATGCACAGTTAACAGCCTCAGCCCAAAAATAAGTTGGGAGTTTTGACTCCTCAAGCATTGTCCTTGCAGCTTCAATTAGTGATCTGTTCTTCCTTTCCACCACACCATTTTGTTGTGGAGTTCTTGGAGCTGAGAACTCATGCATGATCCCATTTTCTTCACAGAACATCTTCATGGTTGAATTCTTGAACTCAGTTCCATTGTCACTCCTAATATTCCTTACTTTGAAATCAGGATGATTGTTGACTTGCTTGATATGATTGATGATGATTTTACTAGCTTCATTCTTTGATTCAAGAAAATAAACCCATGAAAACTTTGAGAAATCATCGACAATCACTAGGCAGTATCTTTTCCTTGAAATTGACAATACATTGACTGGTCCAAAAAGATCCATGTGTAGAAGTTGCAGTGGTTCATCAATTGCAGATTCAAGCTTCTTACTGAATGATACTTTCTTTTGCTTTCCTTTCTGACAAGCATCACACAGTCCATCCCTTGTGAATTCCACTAGAGGCATTCCTCTAACTAAGTCCTTTTTGACTAGTTCATTCATTGTCTTGAAACTCAAATGGGACAGCTTCTTGTGCCATAGCCAACTTTCAACTGGACTTGCTTTGCTGAGAAGACAAGTAATGGATTCTGCATCTGTAGAGTTGAAATCAGCTAAGTACACATTCCCTTTTCTAACTCCAGTTAGAACCACTTTATTGTCCTTTTTACTTGTGACAATACAGGCTTCAGAATTGAAGAAAACAGTATTCCCTCTGTCACATAGTTGACTGATGCTCAATAAATTGTGTTTGAGACCATCAACCAATGCAACTTCATCAATGATGACATTTTCTTTTGAAATCAAGCCATATCCCATAGTGAATCCTTTGTTGTCATCTCCAAAGGTTATGCTAGGGCCAGCTCTCTCCTTAAACTCTGTGAGCAGGGTGAAATCTCCTGTCATGTGTCTTGAACAAACACTGTCCAAGTACCATAGATTCCTTCTTTGTCCCTGCACACAACAAAATCAATCAAGTTGATTTTGGTACCCAAGTGTCCTTGGGTCCAGCCTTGTTAGTCTTTTTCCTAGACTTCATTCCTCCTGCATCTTTTGACTTAGGTAACTTTGGGTCAACCTTGGTCTCAGATGTGGTTGGTTGAAGTGTAGGGTTAGTCACAGAATCATTTAACACATTTGATTGAATTTGATAAGGCATAGGTTGTGCAAACATGTTATTCCACATAGGCATATTGTATGGCATTTGAGGCATACTAAATGCAGTAAAGTAAGGATTGTTAATGTATGGCATGTTTGCAAAATGTGCATGGGGATTCTGGTGAGACATAACAGGCATAGCATGCAGAGGTGACATAGACATGTTAGGCATGGAGGGATTTGAAGGCATGGGAGCATTTTTAACAGATTTGCAATTATCAGATATGTGATTAACACTTTTACAATGTTCACAGCTTTTTCTAGGAGCATACCTATCAGGTGTGTAATTGTTATGTTTATTAATCCCTACCTTCCCATTTCTTTTAGATTTTCTTTTAGTTTCCTTCTTATCCTCAACCAACTTAAGCCTATCTTTCAACTGATCTAAAGTCATGTGTCCTATATTCACCTTACTGACATCTCTGGATGTGCTTGCTCCTTCTTTGACAAAGTTCTTGAGAGTTGAATCATTCTTTTTATTTTTAAAAGAACTTGCCTATTTTAATTGATGAGCCTTCAACGGATGCTCCTTTTCTTCCTTCAACGGATAACTTTCATCATCCGTTGATTCCACATCTGTTGACAATCCATCAATTAATTCTAACTTCTTTTTGTTTTTCTTCCAGGCATCCTCACAGAATGATTCAATTCCCTGAACCTTGGCAATTTGAACACCAACATCCCTAGATGTTTTCCAGGCCTTGATTACCTCTTGCTCACTTTCTAACTGTTTAGAAAGAATTTCTACTTTCTTAACAGCTTCTTCTAGTTCACCCTCAACAGTCAAGCATTTAAGTTTAATCTTTTCAAGCTCAATTACCTGACTCTCTAACACAGCATTCCTATCACTTAAAAACACATTATTTTCTTTGATCCTAGTGTTTTCTTTAGCTAGTGATTTAAGAGAAACACGCAAATGATATAATTCATTGGACATATCATTTATGGCTTCATTGCATTCATGTTTAGAAAGCTGAGAGAGATCAGTAGTAATTACCTGGTTGCTTGATGAACTAGTTTCATTTTCATCAGAATTAGCCATCAGGGCTAGGTTGACATATTCCACATCATCATCTTCATTTATCCCATCTGCTGCCCAATCATCTTGAGTGAGAAAAGCTCTTTCCTTTTGTTTGAGCAAGTCAAAATACTTCCTTTTGTAATCAACTTGCTCAAATTTCTTTTTCTCAGAATTTGGCTTCCTACACTCACTTGCAAAGTGTCCACTAATGCCACAAGTTGTAGTATTTGAACTTTGATTTGTCCGCCATGTTTTTGTTTGGCTTAGTGAACTTTGTGTTTTTCCTGAACTTCATCTTTGCAAACCTCCTGGACAGAAAGGCCAGATGTTCATCAATATCATCAGATTCATCCTGACTGGAATTATCTTCATTCTCAGAAACTTGCTCTTTACCCTTGCTTGATTCTGATTTGCTTGTGCCAATTTTGAGACTTGGCATTGTCTTTTCCTCATTTCTGGCTTCAACTTTTTCACTGTCAGCTACAAGTGCAACTGATCCTCCTTTTCTCTTTCCCTTTTCCAACAGCTCATCTTGCTCCATCTCAAGTTCATAAGTCTTCAAAATTCCATATAATCTTTCAAGTGTGAAGTCCTTATAATCTTGAGAATTTCTTAGAGAAACAGTCATAGGCTTCCATTCCTTTGGTAGAGACCTTAGAAATTTTAAATTGGAGTCCTTGACTTGGTACACTCTCCCATACAGCTTTAATCCATTCAATAGTTTCTGAAATCTGTTGAATGTATCATTCAATGATTCTCCTTCTTCAAAATGAAAATATTCATATTGTTGAATGAGAAGCTGCATTTTGTTTTCTCTAACTTGCTCAGTGCCTTCACAGATAAGCTGCACAGTATCCCAAATTTCCTTAGCAGTTTGGCTATTGATGACATTGTTAAACATATCTTGATCTAGGCCATTAAACAAAATGTTCATGGCTTTCTTGTCCTTGTGGACCTCTTCAATATCTTCAACAGTCCATTCTGCCTTTGGCTTGGGAATAGACTGTCCAACAGCAACTGTAGCAGTAGCAGCTGTGGCCATCTTGTGTGGGATGTGAGGACCATTCTCAATGCAGTTGATGTAGCTTTCATCTTGAGAGAGAAGATGTAAATGCATCTTCACCTTCCATTGATGATAGTTATCTCTTTCCAGGATTGGAATTTTTACACCAATATCCTTCTTACTCATGATGTTAGCAGAATAGATCTTTAAACTCTTTGTATGTTAAGAGCTTGCTCTGATACCAATTGTTATTCCCAGTGGACTAACAATGAGATTTTACAGAAGGGGGGGGTTGAATGTAAATCTCAAAACTTTTTCAAGTTTTGAGCAGTTTGTAAGACTAAGTGTTTGAGAGATCAAATGTGTGTGAATTGCTTGGAGCTGATGCAGACAGATATATATATTCAAACACAAATGTAATGAACACAAAGAACTTAAAAACTTTTCTGGTGGATTTGTTGTTCCACCAGAGATGTGTTATTTCAGAAAATCTGTGATTCAAAACTAAATCACAGCTGCTTCCTAGTACAAACTAGATGATTTTCTCTCTTGATATTTCTAAACAGCTCAGGGAAAATTCACTCTTAATTACTAGCTACTACTTGGTTTATATAACACCAAGTTTATAAGTGAAGACAAAGATAAAGTACAGTAAGACAATAGTTCTCCACTTGTTTCTGTTCCATTTTTATCCAGTGTAATATGGAATTATCTGTTGACTTTCCATTTTGAACCAGACTAAAAACGGCTGTTTTTTCTGTTGTTCCTGAAATAGGCTACCACATCTCTGTCAATCCATGTGCCTCTGTCAGCTTTGTTAACTGTCACTATCAACTGCTATGAGACTGAGCATCCGTTGAAGCTTTCATCCGTTGATGGCTTTATCCGTTGATGCTCTAGCAGTGCATCCGTTGAAGCTTTCATCCGTTGATGGCTTTATCCGTTGATGCTCTAGCAGTTGAAGCTTTATCCGTTGAAGCACTTATCCGTTGATGGATATTATCCGTTGAAGCGTTAGAGACATCCGTTGAAGCTTAGTTTCTTATCCATTGAAGGTCTTCAATATCCGTTGACACTTCTTCACTTATACAAAATTACAAGGCATGAAATATTTACAATTAGCCCTCCTATTTGTACATCCATTAGTAGTCAACATGACTGATTATCTCCTAACAACATCTAAGAATTACAGCTTGAAACCAGAGAGTGAGATGTGCTACAATACCAAACTTATTGCTAAGTAAGGCTACTCCTTCAACGGATAGCCAAGATGGTCTTATCCGTTGAGGCTACAAACACTAGATTTCTACTTAAGTGTTTTGCTGAACTTATCATCAAACTAATACACATATTCCTAACACATTGTTTAATTACGCAAATTAAACCATTAAATCAACTTAATCTATATATACAACAAATTAAAGTTCCAAACTCACATATAAAGTGCAATATTTATCCATTTTCGAGTACGGATCATGTTTACAAGAGCAAACCCCTACAAATTACCCTAAAAATACATTTATGCTTCTACTTAAACGTAAACAAACCGACAAAAAACCTAAAATTTATACTTATACATATATTCAACAAATTGACAAAACCGACGAATTTTTTACATGCAAAATTTTACATGAAAACTAAAAGATCATATGAACTTCAATTGGAAGTGAAAAAATTCAATCTAAGTGAGAATCATACATTAACAAACACAAAAAAATAAATTACTAACTTCGAATCATATATACACACACATAAAATACATACACATACACACTTATATAATTGAGTAAAAAAAAAGTACATAATCGAGTGAAAATCTTACATCGAAAGTGAAACAGGAGGCAAAGAGAGATGATTTGCGGGTATTTCGTGGATTAAACGCCATTGATTTGAGTTTGGGGATGATTTTAGTGTATATTTGAGAGAGAGAGAGAGAGAATAAAGAGAATAGAGAAAAGAAAGAAGAAAGAAACTGAAAGGGTTTTTTTTATTTATAACAGACTTAAAACCGACCGCCTAGTCAGTCGGTTTTGTCCTTGGACCCTGTGCAACATGCAAAACGACGTCCTTTTGTAAAAGGCAGGGTTTTTAATTTTTCACCAAAAAACCCGCATTTTTGCAAGCGGTCGGTTTTAACATAGAGTGGTCGGTTTTATGCAATTAAATTTTTTAATTTTAGGGTTTAGGATTTAGGGGTTAAAAACCCCTAAATTTAAATGAATCTTATAAAAACATGATTATTATTATTTAAATAGCCTAATTTTGGTACATATGCTCGTTTATACTGCGTCGGTCCATCCGTACGGTTCGATCATGTATATTTCATAATTTTTATTTTTTATTAATTATTTCACTTTTTTAATCAAAATTGGTAATTTTCTTATAAAAACGTATCTGTAATCGTTCAAATGTGCTAATTTTTTGTGCATAAGCATATTTTGACATGAATTTAACATCCGTACGGTTCGATCGTTAAAAATACCTTTTAAATTTATACTTTTCACATCAAATTCATTTTTTTTAATTTTTAATTAAATTTGTTAATTTACTTATAAAAACGTAATGGTACTCGTTCAAAAGTGCTAACACTACACCATAATTGGCCTACTACTACATTAAAAGTTGATGTTGCCATTTGTTTTGTTGGATTTGTCATCCTTAATTTGGTTAATTCAACATTGTCATTTTTTTGTTGCCTTAGACATTAAAACTATGTTGGTAAAGGTTCAAAATGTGGTTATGTCGCTGTAGCACTGAGAAAGTGTTGCCATATTTTTACATTAAAAATATTTTTCCTGATATGATAAACTAGGGCCCACAAAGATGACGTTGCACAAGTGCTTATGTGGTGCGTGTGGGCCCCCCAAGTGCTGATGTGGCACTAGTGGGGCCAACTTGTGATATATTTTTCTCAAAATATATAACTGAAGCTAAAATTTACAAAACAAAATAAAATGAATTATTAAAAATATAAAAAGTTAAATGACAAATATAAAGAAAGCACACAATGGGATTAATTAGTTCCCACTGATTTTGCAGCAAAAAATATAATTCCGAATTTACCATCCTGCCCTTCAATTTTCAGTTTCACCAAAAAAATTAAGAAGGGAATCACAGTAAAACAACTCGAACGAACATCACACACCCACTCCTCTCATTTAAATCCCCAATCCAAACCCTAACAAACAATCCATTTCTTCTCACCGCCGCTCTCTCAACCAAATAGACAACCCGCTTGAAGAAGAACTGTAAGAAGCGCGGCCACATTAGCGCCGACCACGGTCGTATCGGAAAACACCGCAAGCATCCCGGAAGTCGTTGATGGTACTCAGTTGGCGTATTTTAAGGTCCTTGGTAAGGGGTCTGTGTCACAACCAATTGTCGTTAAGGCCAAAATTGTTTCGAAAATTGTAGAGAGGAAGATTAAGGAGGCTGGTGGTGTTGTTGTGCTTACTGCTTAGGTTTGATTTGGGTTTTTCATTAATTAAGAAGTTTAAAATTACGGTTTTAATTTGGGGCTTCATCCGGGTTTAATCGGGTTTAAATCTTGGATTTTGAGTTTAAAGTAGTTCTATCTCTTGTCTATTTGATATGTGTTTTAATTTGAATGATGCCCGTATTGTGTTTTATGTCATATGTTTTATCTTGCCCCGAACATGTTTGATGAAATGTGTGATCCGTTTATTCCCCCCACATATAAAACCAATTTATCGACTTTTCGTCGCTTTGGTATTTGATTCTATATAATGGGCATATTAATGTTTAATTTCATATTTTTTTATATTATTTTTGTGTTTTGAATGATACTTGTATTGTTTATTTTTTTTCATTTCTGTGATTATTATTATTTTAATATGGTAGCAGGAATGGCAAATTAACTTGGTTGAGCTTTCTATTATTTTGATTTTTGTTGTGCTCTCTTTTTGTTTAGCTTCTTCCTGTAAGTTGTTATAATACTGTACTTCAATTATATTGTTGCCTTTATCAGCGGAAAGATGAGTGGGATCTTAAAAAAGGTGTTAGTTTAATCAGCTCTTGCATGACTGATTGAGGCAAGGGAAAGGATGACTTGGACAGATTGCAAATTCCTTTGATGGTATCTCATTAAGACAATGAGAAGATACTCCGTTCTGCATTCACCGTGACTGTGGTAGGTAACCATTAATTTTGGGCTTTGTGATATCAACGAAACTTAATTTTTTGAGTCCTCCATAGTCTTATGTACAATGCTACTGCTCTTTATTTCCCATACAATTCTATACAGACAATATAAATTGAGTTGCATAGAACATACAAAAGTCATCAGAGGCTCCAAAATATCATTTTGTTTGGGCAATTAGTAACTGGACTGACCAGCAAAATATTTGACATGTTTCAAATTTTAATGCGTGACTGAGGTGTTACGGTACCCTCGTCTGCTGATTTAATGTATGTCTACGATATATTAAGCAATCTTTGCTTTTTCTAAATAAAGTCTAATATTGATATATATTTCTTTGGAACTATAATATATAAATCATTGTATATGCAAAAACAGACATGGCTGCTGGCTCCAAAGGAATCACAGCTTTTATCATCGATAAAGAAAAGGCTGGGTATGCCTTCTGCACCTTCTTTATGCACTTTTCTATATGCATACGCACAGGTAAAAAATATATAGATTTATAATGTCTCCGAAGTGGACTGGAATATAAATTATGAGAATAAAAATATATAATGTGATCCAAGCTATCATAAGAACTTGTATGGTTCTTTCATTTTTCACTGATTCCTTGTGAATATAATGTAGATTCAAAATCTCACAGAAATTGGACAAACTTGGAATGTGAGGAAGTCCCATGTATGTATATACACAATTACACAGCTAATAATGGTGGTTTAGTTAAATTGTGTTTCTATAAGTTCCAAGTGCTGATACAATACCATAGAGATGATGTGTATTGAAATTTCTATAATCTGTAGGTGTGAGCTTGTATTTAACAATTACTTTGTCCCTGAAGAAAATATTCTCGGAGAAAAAGGGAGATTCTTTCTTATCTTTTGCACTAACACACACACTGCATTCCACCAGACTAATTTGTTACAATGTATGAGTTGAGCATCCTTAAAACAAGTTTTCTGCTACTGTTAAGTTATATATAGACCATAGACCAAATGTGACAACAATGTCCTTCTGTTATGTTACGTCACGGTTCATACTTCAGAGTGTCCTATTATATCCTTTTGTTATGCTTAGGAAAATGGATTGGCAGTAAACAAATATGTTGTAACTGGGTGATAAATGGTGTTGGTTTTACTGATGAGTAAATAAATGCATTGTATGAAATTATTAAGTAATAAGTAAATAAATTATTAACCAAAGAACAGATAAAAGAAAAAAATGCAGTAGTGAGGTCCTATTTAAGCAGGCCTGCATATCTCTAGACAATTAAAATCATATCTCTGGATATCTTTCTTCACTTCCTTCATTTAGAGCCAGCAGGCACTGGTAAGACTTAAGAGATATAGTTATAACAATTTTAAAATAGTCCAAGTCTGGTAAGCTTGGTGGATTTGTTATTCATATATTCTGTTTATATGATTGAAACAGTCCAAGTCTCGTACTGTTATATGCTTTATAAAGCTTTTACAGTTTGAATCTATTTGAATAAAACTATAATTTTTGCAATAACATTACGCTAGACTAGTTAATTTATAATTCCATTTAATATGTTAACATTTGTCATATCATTTTCTATACCTGCAGTAGCTGAACCACAAAGTGCATGGCCGATGAATAAGTGGAATTTGCTGATCTTGAAGGCCGATATAATGTTTCAAAAGTTATTTTAATCTATTTTTGTTGGTATATTTTTTTCATTTAGTTTTTATTTTGTTGTATGTTGGAAATAAATGATTACTGTAAATTGGATAAAAATACTCTTGTAATTAATTAGGTGAATTGGAATCAAGATTGGTTTGGATTATTATACAGTAAATTGTAATGTTGGTTTAGCTTTCGGAAAATCATTTAAATCAATTATGATTTTTTTTATAAATTAAAAATTTTCCATTGCTCCTGTAAAGTGTTGAATGATTGCCCCACATATGCTGATATGGCGAAGGTGGGTCCCACATGTGCTGATGTGGCACATGTGATGTGGCACATGTGATAGGACACAGTTGGCAGCTTATGTGTCATGTGGGACCCACTAACTTTTTCAGGATGTTTCAATTCAAAGGCAACATAAAACGGTGTTGGTATATGATAACAATATTGTTGTATATGTTGGCATAGAGAATCATAGTATTGCTATTGATCCCAAAGACAACATCGAAAAAAATCAACACCAGAAAAGTGTTGTCTTTGAATATTTTGGGCCAATAGCAACATATTTTGGGCCAATACTAATATTTTTTTAAGTTGCAATAGGTTTTTTATGGTGTAGTGTAATTTTTTGTGCATAAGCTTATTTTGACATGAAGTTAACATCCGTACGGTTCGATCGTTGAAAATAAGTATTAAAAATGTACTTTGACCAAGACTGCTAAAACCGACCGAGGTCAAATGTGCAAAGTGGTCGGTTTTATTTCAGAAGCCAATTTAATTCTTATAACCGACCACCCCTTTAAGGAGACGGTCGGTTTTATCAAGAAGGTGGTCAGTTTTAGGCAAGAAGACGATCGGTTTTCTGGGAAATGTTATGGTCAAATATTATGATTTTTTGGCCCTAACCGAATGTAAATGCATAAAAATTTAGCATTAAAATCAAAAATTCACAATCCATTAAAAATTTACTATAACTTATAAACAAAGTATCCTAATCATTACAAAATTTACTAAAAATCATCTTTAAAATACAAATGACGTTATTCAAAATCGTCAAAACCATCATCATCTTCGTCATCATCATCATTCTCATTGTCACCTTCACTTATTTCTTCTTCTCCTTCATTTTCATCTTCGTCATCCTTCAAATCATCTTCTTCGTCTTCTTCGACTTCTTCTTCTTCTTCACGCCGAATAAACGGTATTTGTTCATATTGTGCAAAATCAACAAAGAGCGAAAACGAGGTCGATGCATTAGATCTATCTTCCTGAAAAGCGTCCTCTATATCATTTTGCGCAACGATAGATTCATCAATTGGGTGACTTTTAGATTTGACCACTGTATATATTTTTGCTTTTGGATCCAATACACTAGGAGCATAATATACTTGTGAGGCTTGACTAGCTAAAATAAAAATCTCATTTGACTTAATCTTGAAGTCATATCAATTGTAATCACACGATTCTTATCAATCCTCACACCATTACCAACACTATCAAACCATATACATTTGAACAAATATACATGATTGTATCCTTGATAAATAAGTCTAATAATTTCTTGTAGTTGACCATAATAATCAAGATTATTTCCGTGCAAATTTCCTTTAACAACAATACCAGAACCGGATGCAGATTTTGTTGAAAATTTATATCCATTAACTTGACAAGTCTCAAAAGTCATAACTTTTAATACCGGCCCTTCAAGTAAGTCCCTAAAATGAGGTCCTTCCACCTCATCTTTATCAACCTAAAAACAATCCAAATCGATGAGACGTTGTAATTATAAGAATTTTAAAAAAAATCATGCAAATTAAAAATAGATAAATATCTTTTGTTTAAACCAAGTTTTAAATCGACTTTTGACAATACGATCTAAATCTTGAGGTGTTATTTCTGGGCGTTGTCGCATAAGAGGATCTTGGTACTTCCTAAAATATAAACAAAAATTAACAAAAATCATGCATGTGTCATTAACAAAAATTATTACGCATATTTTTTAAAGTAAGATTTTGGTACCTTAGATAAGGTTGAACTTCAGAAAAGTTTAAAAGAACATATTCTTCCGCTAACTCTCGTTCATCATCACTCATGTATCGAGTTCCTTCATTTCCAAGAGATTAAATTGAATATTTGAACACTTCTAAATTCTCGGAATTTTGCACATCAAACAAAACCTCGTTATGACGTACCTTATTATGGATCGTGTCAGAGGCAAAATAAAAGGAACAAATATTAAGAATCTCCTCCTCCATATATCATTCGGCAATTGACCCCTCAACCCTTGCTTTATTACCAACCTTTTGTTTTAATTTGCCCAACAAATGCTCAATCGGATACATCCAATACCAATAAGCAGGTCCAGCAAGTCTAATTTCTTCGGCTAAATGTACAACCAAGTGTTCCATCGAATCAAACAAACTTTGAGGAAAAATCATTTCCAACAAACACAATGCTTTGATAAATGATTTTTCTATTATTTTCAAGTCGGTTTTTGTAACCACGAATGAACGTAAATTTTGGAAAAAATTAGAAATTGTCGTGATTGCATCGGCAATAGGCGCCGGTAGAAGTTCACGAATTGCGAGAGGCAATAATTTTTGAAGAAAAATGTGACAATCGTGCGATTTGAATCCATAAAATGTACACTCCTCAACATTGCAACAACGTGATATATTTAAGGAATAACCATCCGGAAGTTTTAGTGAACTAATCCATTCACACAAAAGTTTATGTTGTTTTCTTGTAAGGGAATAAGGTATTTTAGGTGACTTTCCTTTCTCATCGATCCACAAATGTGGTAACACCCCAAAATGCTTGCAATCCGCTCTTGCTTTTTTATGATCTTTTGACTTTGCCGCATTGACAATAGTAAAAAAAATGTTTTCAAAAACATTTTTTCCCGTATGCATGATGTCAATTGAATATCGTAAACTATGTGATGACCAATAAGGGAGTTCGTAAAAGATTGGGACATGAGTCCAATGATGCTCTTCCCCGTATCCGACACTCCTTGCCTTCGAATTAGTCTTTCCGGGTGGTGGAAAAACTAAACCATCAAGCAATTCCTTAACACCCTCACCGGACAAACGACCACGAAACAATCTTCTTTCTTCGTTATCAAACAAATTATTTTTTTGACAGAGTGGATCATTTGATTTAAGGAATATTCGGTTCGTGCCATTACTACGCCATAAGTGGGCTACTGTAATGTAAGTGTTACAAGGAGCGTTACATTAGCTAAGAGATTTTTGGCCTATTGGAACACCTCGCTTATAGTGTTACAATAGCTATAAATCTACTGTTACAATGAAATGCTGGTGTTGCACAGCATGTAACACTAGCATCTGGTGTTACATTAGGTACTTTTTAATTTTTAAATATTTCAAAATGGAAATATTACTACAAAAGTAGTAGTAAAACTATATTCTGAATTATTAATTAATCGGGAATGTAACTTCAAATTACCTACAAATTACGAAATTTATTGTAAATAAATAAAAAAGTAATTTTGGTGGTTCATTATTTAATAAATAATAATTTAAATAATAAAAGTTTTTTAAAAAAATTAAAATTTAAAAATTGCTAAATATTTAGGTGAAAAAGGAAGTGGCAGTTTTCCCCCCAAATTTCACATATTGTCGGGACTTAGACCAAAAACTAACACAACCGACCCTCACTCACTCACTCTCTCCCTCTCTCTCTCTGAAATTTCTTCGATCTAAACTACAATACAAATTACAAAATTTCTTCGTCTCTTGAAGAAAAAATTGCAGTCTATTGGATCTGGTATTTGAATACCCACATTATTTTGCTCTAATTTAAAGGCCCGCACTAATTTCTTCATTTTTTTGGCAGGTCTTGAAATTGGGGCTTTTCTGTTTTTGCTCCGATTAACCGGTAATTGTAAACATACTTCATTGTTAAATTGCTCCAATTTAAACATATTTACTTGCCCGTACTAATGTGTTTTCTTTTATTGTGAATTTTCAGTCGATTAGGGCTTTCCAATTGGGGCTTTTCCTCATTTAGAGTCGGGAGTTAAAGCTTTCAGTAAGGTATGTACTTATACTTGGATTTTAATATTCACTTGGGTCTTTAGTCGCATGCATGTGTGTATTGTTTATTTTTCTTGTTATAATTGATTTATATGTTTACTTAATTTATGTTTTTATTTGTTGTTAAGTTGATATTTAGTATGTTTTGTTATTTTTTTATTGTTCGATGAAAGTATCAAAAATGTTAATGTAATGCGATTCGATGTCAGTTCAAATAACTATGTTTTGTTTGATATTCCTCCTACTGATGAGGTAAATTAGGACATTGCAAAATATGCTTCTTGTTCTGATGTGAGAAAGTTGTTATGTTACTTTGTTGACCATATCTAAATGTGAGAAAGTTGTTATGCTAATTCTAAGTTCTATCCCATCCATACAGTGGATGCATAGAGATGCTAATTTCAGTACCACCGAATAACTAAATAACTTATGCTTTGACCTTTGATGCAATGTTATTAGCAAGTCTGGACTGAGTCTGAGATTATTATGGCATTTCTGAAATTGGGGCTCTGTCTATTTAAAAGAGCTGAAAATAACTGAATTAAAATAATATTGCAAATAATATGAGCTGAAAAGTATTTTTTAATAACTGAATTAAAAGCTGCTGTCTATTTAAAATGTTGAGTGATAATCTAGCAGTTAATTTTGCAATCTGAAAATTGTATGTTGTATAAACTACGACCACCATTACATGCTTATCTCGTGGAGTTCAGGAGTATCGTCCACCCTGTCATAAAACAAGTAAAAGTCGGAGTACAAGTTAAGATGGATTAAGATGACTGAGAAGTGAGAACTGAGAATCACAATGACCCTGGTCATCTAATGGCCCCAGTCGACCCTTATAGGTGTGTACGTTGTACGTTGTATAAACTACGACCACCATTATGATTTGAGATAGAGCGGATCATCTAATGGCCCTGGTCTACCCTGTTAGATATATTTGTGATGTCATGTCTAATATGATTTGTGTTTAGTTTTCAGATCTTACTTAAACAGGACAAATCAGGACTTAACTGGAAATCAGTACTTATACTGAAGTCAAAACTTAAGATATCAGAACTTAAGTTATCAAAACTTAAGTTATCAGGAGATATTTATCAGGAGATAATATCAGGACTTAAGGAGACTTTCAGATAAGGCAGGCGGCTGATTGGAAGGAATGAAGATAAAGATATGGGATGCCTTGGACATAAGATGCTAGGGAACTGATTCAATTAAGAAGAACGGGAGGACTATACTCACTCAAGAGTATGAGCACTTTGACTCAAAGCCTGATGAGTCATTAACTGGTTTATATGACAGATTTGTCAAACTCTTGAATGTTTTGTCACTAGTTGACAAGGAATATGATCTTGAAGATTCAAATCTTAAATTCCTGTTAGCTCTTCCTGAAAGTTGGGATTTGAAGGCCACCACTATAAGAGACAACTATAATCTTGATGAAACAACTCTTGATGAAATTTATGGGATGCTCAAGACTCATGAACTTGAGATGGAACAAAGAAGTAAGAGGAATGGAAGAAAGTCAAGGATAGTTGCTCTTAAGGCTTAGGAGGAATCCCCCAAAGCAGCTGCCTCAAGAAAAGACAAGGGAAAAGCTCTCATCACAAAGTCTGATACTGAGTCATCAAGTTCTGATAGTGATGATGACTCAGAAACTGAAAGCTTACCTGAGATGGATCGTGATGAAGAGATGATGAAGCTGTGTGCTCTTATGGTGAAAGGAATCACAAGGATTGCATCCAGGAAATTCAGAAGGGGAAAGAATTTTACAGGAAAGGTGCAAGTTCTGATAAGAAGAGTTTCAGAAAATCTGAAGGCAAAGGAGGAAAGTCTGACAGAGGAGATTACTCAAATGTCAAATGCTACAACTATGGTGAGAAAGGCCACATATCTCCTGATTGCAAGAAAGTGAAGAGTGACAAAGGCAAAGCTCTTGTCACAAAGAAGGAAAGCTGGACAGACACTTCAGATTCTGAAAGTGAGGTGAACTATACCTTGATGGCAAATGCTGATAGCAGTTCTGATACTGCTGACTTAAAGGTACCTCAAACTACTTATGCCTTTCATACTGATGATATTACTGAGTTGAGAAGATATCTTAAAACCATGTTCATTAGTTACAGAGATCAAACTTTAATATGTGAAAGATTAACTTCTGATAATCTTTCTTATAAAAAGAGGAATGATTATTTAGAAAAAGAGTTAGTCATGTTCCATCAAACTTAGAAAGATAGAGATGATGCCTTTTATGTTAGGGATGAAGTGCTTAAAATGAAAGAATCTCTAAAAACTGGGTTAGAAAAGGAAAGAGAGATTATCAGGACTTGGACTAACTCTGGCAGAACAACTCAGAATTTGTTAAGCAGTGGAAACTGGAAAGAGGGCTTAGGTTATGGAGATGATAAGAATGATAAGGGAACTGTAGAAATTGAGCCTATAGTTATTAAACAAAGGCCAAAGGTAAATCCTGTTAAGTTTGTAGCTGGAAAGTCTGATATTGATAAATCAGAACTTAAATAGAAATTAACTTCTGACAAACCAAAGTAGGATAAGCCAACTGAAGTTAACATAGGCTTAATGACGAAGAAGCAGCTTAAGCATAAGCTGAAAGATGTTAAGAATATAAACAAGGTAAAGCCACCAAGGAAAAATAGGAATGGAAAGGAAGGTGTGAATAAAAGCAATGATTATAAGCCTGTTCCTAATGCTCCTAGAAAGAAATGTTATAACTGTAGAAATTCTAACCATCTGGCTTCTTTTTGTAGGAAGAATAAGAACATAAACTCCTTACCTTCAAAGTCAGAAGTTAAGAGTCAGTATGTTAGATATAGGCCACAAAATCCTTGTTTTCATTGTGGTAGTTTATGGCATTCCATTTATACTTGTAAGGAATATCATAGTTTGTACTATGATTATTATCAAATAAAACCTTCTTTAAAGAAAGTTAGCATTATTCCTTCTAGTGTAAGTTCTGATGCAAAGTCTGATATTGCAAATTCTGATAAGAAAACTGTTAACATAAACTCTGATGCTAAATCCGCTGCAAATGTTAACAAACTTAATAAGGCCAAAGGATCCAAGCAAGTCTGGGTCCTTAAAACTAATCATTAGTGGTCTTTGTGATTGCAGGGCAACAAGAAAAACATCCCAGTTCTTGATAGTGGATGTTCAGGACATATGACTGGAAATAAAGCCCTGCTATCAGACTTTGTGGAAAAAGCTGGCCCAGGTGTTTCTTATGGAGATGACAACATTGGAAAAACTCTGGGATATGGAAATATCAATCTTGGGAATGTCATCATTGAAAAAGTAGCTCTGGTCTCAGGACTTAAACACAATCTGCTGAGTGTGAGTCAAATATGTGACAGAGGTTATCATGTGGATTTCTTTGAAGAACACTGTGAAGTTGTAAGGAAATCTATATGTACGCCAATTAATAAGATTGATGAAGTAGCAATTTGTTCTAAAATGATACATGCATGGTAACATTTATGAAGCCAAACTTTCAACAAGTACTGATGGTTCTGTAATCTGTCTGTTGAGTAGAGCATCAATTGAAGAAAGCTGGGATTGGCACAAGAAACTCTCTCATTTAAATTTTAACAATATAAATGAACTAGTCAAGAAAGATCTTGTGAGAGGGCTGCCAAAATCAGTATTTGCTCCTGATGGCCTTTGTGATTCATGTGAGAAGGCAAAATAAAAAAAATATTCATTCAAGAGTAAGACTGAATCTTCAATTCTTGAGCCTTATCACCTACTACATGTTGATCTATTTGGTCCAGTGAATGTCATGTCTATTGCAAAGAAGAAATATGCTATGGTCATAGTGGATGAGTTCAGCAGATACACATGGGTGTATTACTTGCACACTAAAAGTGAAACTGCATCTATCTTGATTGATCATGTCAAACATCTGGATAAATTGGTCAAAGACTCTGTGAAAATCATAAGGAGTGATAATGGCACTGAGTTCAAGAATTTGATTATGGAAGAGTTCTGCAAATACCATGGGATAAAACAGGAATTCTCTGCTCCTGGAACTCCACAGCAAAATGGAGTTATTGAAAGAAAGAATAGAACTCTTATTGAAGCTGCACGAACTATGCTTGATGAAGCAAAGTTACCAACCTACTTTGGGCTGAAGCTGTGCAGACTGCTTGTTTTACTCAGAATGCTACACTTATCAACAATCATGGAAAACACCATATGAGATGGTGAAGAAAAAAAAGCCAAATCTGAAGTACTTTCATGTATTTGGATGT
The DNA here is from genome assembly GCF_009905375.1 of Apium graveolens. Classification (NCBI taxonomy): domain Eukaryota; kingdom Viridiplantae; phylum Streptophyta; class Magnoliopsida; order Apiales; family Apiaceae; genus Apium; species Apium graveolens. Next base: position 204,066,659 of record NC_133647.1, read on the forward strand.
AAGTGTTTTGTTCTTAAGACTCATCCTGAACAACTATCCAAATTTGATCTAAAAGCTGATGAAGGAATTTTTGTTGGATATCCACTTTCCACAAAAGCCTTCAGAGTCTACAATTTAAAAACAAGGTTTGTCATGGAATCTATCAATGTCTCTTTTGATGATAAGAAGATTAATGTACTTGAAGATTTCAATGATCATGATCAACTGAGATTCGAAAATAAAGTTTTAAATTCTGATTCTGTAAATCCTGACAGTCTAAATCTTGACAGTCTAAATCCTGATACTGCAAACTCTGATGGATTAAACTCTGATATTATTGAAACTGTGGTGACTACGCCAAAGGAAAATGCACCTGTACAGGGGGAGCATACTGAAGATACAACCACATCTCAAGAAGCATCAGAACCTACAACAGGCTCTTCAAGTTCTGATTCATCAAGTACTGATGGGCCAAATTCTGATAATTCTGGAAACTCATGTTCTGATATTTCTGGAAACTCAAATTCTGAAGGATCCAACTCAGAGAGCATAATTTCAGGGGGAGCATCAGAAAATGTCGATGGAGACAACATGGATCATGGGGGAGCATCCAGTTCTAGAGATAACCTTCCATCTGCAAGGAAGTGGACTAAAGCGTATACACCTGACTTAATTATTGGAAATCCTGATGCAGGTGTCAGAACTAAAACAACTACATCAAATGAATGTCTCTATCATTCTTTTCTTTCTCAGACCGAACCAAAGAAAGTGGAAGAAGCTCTTCAAGATGCTGATTGGGTTCAAGCAATGCAGGAAGAGTTAAATGAATTTGAAAAAATTAAAGTCTGGACCCTAGTTCCAAGACCAAATAACAGATCTGTTGTTGGTACAAAGTGGGTGTTCAGAAACAAAACTTACAGTGATGGAATAATTACAAGGAATAAAGCAAGGCTGGTTGCAAAAGGACACTCTCAACAGGAGGGAATTGATTATGATGAAACATTTGCACCAGTTGGTAGATTGGAAGCCATAAGGATATTTTTGGCTTATGCTGCTCACAAGAAGTTTAAAGTCTTTCAAATGGATGTGAAAAGTGCTTTTCTCAATGGAGAATTGGAAGAAGAGGTATATGTTGAACAACCTCCAGGTTTTGTAGATTCAAAATTTCCTAATCATGTCTACAGACTTGATAAAGCACTTTATGGCCTTAAGCAAGCTCCAAGAGCATGGTATGAGACTTTAGCTCAGTTTCGTCTGGAAAGTGGATTTAACAGAGGGACCATTGACAAAACTTTATTCTACCTCAACCATGGAAATGACTTACTTTTGGTGCAGATATATGTTGATGATATCATGTTTGGTTCTACAAATGACAGACTTTGTAAGAAGTTTGCCAAGCTGATGTAGTCAAGATATCAAATGAGTATGATGGGAGAACTTAGCTATTTTCTGGGCCTTCAAGTCAAGCAGAATGAAGAAGGAACTTTTATTTGTCAATCTAAGTACACCAAAAATTTGTTGAAGAAGTTTGGAATGCAAGATTGTTCAAGTGCATCCACTCCTATGGCCACTGCAACAAAATTTGATAAAGAAACTGGTAAATCAGTAGATATTACTGATTATAGAGGTATGATTGGCTCACTACTCTATCTAACTGCAAGTAGACCTGATATCATGTATGCTACCTGTCTTTGTGCAAGATTTTAAGCAGATCCAAGAGAACCTCACTTAACAGCTGTGAAAAGAATTTTTAAGTACCTTAAGGGTACAGCTGATCTAGGATTGTGGTATCCTAGAGAATCAGACTTTAAGCTAATAGGTTACTCAGATGCAGATTTTGTAGGATGCAAAATTGACAGGAAAAGCACAAGTGGAAGCTCCCAATTTCTTGGAGGCAGATTGGTTTCTTTGTTTAGCAAAAAACAGAAGTCAATTTCCACATCAACTGCAGAAGCAGAATACATTGCTGCAGGAAGCTGTTGTCCACAGATTCTTTGGATGAAGAATCAATTACTGGATTATGGGTTAGAATTTTCTACAATCCTTATTTACTGTGATAATCAAAGTGCTATTGCTATGACAGGTAATCCAGTTCAACACTCAATGACAAAGTACATCAGCATTAGGTACCACTTCATAAGGGAACATATGGATGAAGGTACAGTGGAATTGCATTTTGTTCCAACAGATCAACAACTAGCAGATATCTTCACAAAACCACTGTGTGAAGCTACTTTTACAAGATTGGTAAATGAACTTGTAATGGTTTCAGGTTCTTTCTCTAAATCTGCCTAGTTTATGTACTGATACATCAGACTTTATGATCATTATTTACAGATATTACTATCTTTGTGTATTTTGTGCTTAAATTAAAATTTGCTTAAGTGCTGATTGTTGTCTGATGTGAATTTCTAAACTCTGATAGTGATATGAATGTTTCTGTGACTATTCAATCTAATGAGGATAACTGTGCTAGATGCTGACCTAGTAGTCTTTAAATACTAAAGATCCCATGTTTGAAGTAATTGTTTATGTGGAAATCTTTTAACACAAGCAAATTCTGATATTGAGCTTAGTTGACGTTTACTTTGTGTATCTTATTACTAAGTCAAAAACTAGAATAGTGCTTCTTATCTATTAAGTTTTGATGTTAGTAAATCTGATGAATGTACTAAGTGCTGATAAGCCTCACTTATCAAAAGAAAAAGAAAAGAAATAAATATCAGGTACTCCTTCGAGATCTAGAGTAAAAATATGGAAGGAAGACCCAAGTGCATTGCTGGTATTAAGTAATATGCATTAGAAAAGCAAAAAAATTTCTTGGTGACTTTTCACACTCTATGATTACTGGAAAAATACTCCGATAACAGTATAAATTCTGATAAGCAGTCGTGACTCAATTACACTGAGAAACCACTGTAAAATGGAATTACAAAAAATGCATACAATGAGCATAAAATAGTTGAGGTGGACTCATGCATGAACTCATTCTATAGTAGACTTCAGAATAATGACCGATTTTGAGCAAAGTTCTTAGTTATGCCTTATTTCTAAGATGTACTGAAGTGAATCAGACTTTACTCTTTGTCTGATATTTAGATTACTGCACACACATACACTCCATATGAATGATGAAAATTACTGTGGTGATAAATATTGTTTTAGATGAACAGTTTAAGTGTCTGTTGCATAAATTATGAGGACAAGTTCTGATGGAAGTTCTGATGATTAAAATCTGTAGAACCCATATCAGTATTTATGTGAAGAATTACAGGAATAAACATTCACTTTTCGAGTAAAGAAACCATATTCTGATGACTTTAAATTTATGATAAATCAAGTTCTGATGCTAACATGGCAGTATTTATTTACTTGGTTTATTTTTGGTCATTACTTGAACGATCATATTTTTACAGAATATTGGTTTATGTGAGATAAAATAGTCATAATCATTATGGGTTAGCGGTTAGCGTGTATGTCTTGAAAAACTGCATGTGCACAGTAATTGTTATTATATCACGTGCCCATTAACTCTGGCTTTAGATCTTTTACTGACTGTTATTATTACACATCAGTATAGGGAGTCGAGGGGTCATTATTTTTACTTGTAATTTTTAACCAGTCCTCGGGTCCCTTGGTATTCTATTGGCTATTTAAACCAACTATTCATTCCAGCCAAAACATCTTTCATTTTCTCACAAACTCACTCTCTTTTCATTCTCATCAACAAAAATGGTCTGGTTCAACTTGTTCCTGAACTATGAAACCTTTAACATCGAATTGAGGTTTGATGAATGACAACATGAGTGGCATGTCATCGCCATTCCTGAAGAGGTTCACACAGAACTCTTGTTCTTTTCAATGGAGTACCATCTCCATATTGATAGGTTGGAAGAGGAAAGGAGGGAAGCTCTCTGTCAGCAAGAACGAATCATTCGTCTTGTAGTGCTCTTCGTCAGCAGCAGAAGAAGCTAGTCGTTAGGTCTTCTTAGCTTAGGACTAAGGCTGTTGATGTTAAGAATCGTAGAATAGGACTATCTTGTAATTTTTGCATGTAATTGATAAATTTCATGAAATGTACTCATCTGATATATCAATGAAATTTTCTTTAATTGCAAGATTTGTTCTTTGTTTCTCAAATTACTGTTACTGGGAGTTCTAGGACTCTCAAAAGGCTTAGAAAGCTAAATCCTGATGATAAAGCTCATACAGTGTCTCCACCCTTGAAGAAAATGAAAAAGCTGAGAGTTCACAGGGACACAGTTGAGTCAGATTCAGAAGATGAGGAAGCAGCTAAGGAAAGGGGTCAGGAATCTCTGATCCCAACAGAACCAATTGTTATTGAATCACATCATTCTGCTCAACCAGAAACTGCTCAAGACAGAGTGCCTACACCTGCTGTGTCACCTATAATTGAACAAGTACATACTGAAGACCCAGGTACAAGTGCTGAAATTGATATTCATAACTTGATTGTGCCTGAGGTTCTTTACTTGGAAGCTCCATCAACTCAACTCACTCCACCAACAACACCAATTCAAGATGCTGATTTCAATGAAGATATTCCAACTACACCAATTAAGAATCTAGATGATGAAAATCAGACTTTAAGTGGGCATCAAGATTTGGCTGTTGATCCAAACTTAGCTGTAGATCAGAATTTAGAGGATGATGTTGAAACCTCGATTGCCTCACATACTGCTATTCTATCAGAGGATGCTGATACTGCTGGATCTATAAATTTTGATGCTAATAATGCTGAAACTACTGGTGAAGCTGTTACTAATCTAAATGCTGATGCAGCTGGTCCATCAGGACATGCACCTCAACAAACAGTTAATAAAGCTGATTTAGTCAAGAAGTTTGTTAGAGGGGAAACACTAGTACCTTGGAGTGAAACTCCTAGAAGAAAGGAGTGGACTAAGGAATGAAACACAGTTAGTTTTGTTCCTAATGAAAAGATTCTTGTTGAGCATCTTGCAAAAGCTGATGAAATGCTGATCAAGGATGATTTCAAGGCACAGCTGAGAGTTACTGCAATGAGTACTAGGCGCCTTCAAGGTCAACACTCAACAACTCATGCCAAGGTGAATAAAATTCAAGAAACCATGATCCAGCAAGATATGAATGTGAAACTTGAAAAGAACAGATTTTTTAAGCCAGCCTTTGACAGAATTGCCTATATTGAGAAAACTCAGGAGAAGTAACAAATTCAGATAGATGAAATTTTAAAGAATCAAGCTTCTCAGAAAACTCAACTCAATGAGATCCAATCCTGAGTGGAATTGCTTGTCTCTCTTCTTTTACCTGTTGATGCCAAAAAGGGGGAGAAAGTGATTAAGTCGAAATGCAAATCTATTCAGACACTGAAGGGAAAGGATGATGGAAATGATGACCAGGGAAACTCTGATAAGGGTAGAGGTCAAGGTCAAGGCAAAGGATTTTCATCAAGTAAAACTAGAATTACAAGTCAAGGAACAGGTTCTGATACTGGGAGAAGAATAAGTTCTGATACTGGTAAAAGGATAAGTTATACTGATCATCTGGAACATGATGAAAAAATATCAAAGAAATTATTTCTTAAAGAAAATCCAGGAATGGACTTTGAGAGTCTAAAGGAGAAGAAGCTAGACTTAAAGCATAAAAAGTCAACTCTAAATCTAAAGCTTCTGAAGATGAAAAGAAACTTCCAAAGATTAAGGGTATTGTGATAAAAGAAAGAACAAATTCTAAGGCCAAAGCTAAATTACAAGTGGAAGTAGATTCAAGGCCAAGGGCAAAGAAAAAGTTGATGAACCTATAAAGGTTTATATGCCAGTGATGGATGAAGAAATAATTGATGAAGAAGATGCTAGTCTTACTCTGATGACAAAGAAAATTTCTCAAACAACCTCTAACATGGCTCATGTTGTTCAGAGTCAAGACTTAGTAAACTCTGATATGACAGTGAAGTAAGCAACCTCTGACACAGCTCAAGTTGGCTTGATATCAGAAGATAAGGAAAAGGAAACCTCTAACATTGCTCATGTTAAACCTTCAAAGATACTCCTACCAGGATTTACCAAAGCTAAACAGACTCAACCTTTAAAGACTGCAACAAGTGGTTTTGAAGCAAGAGTTATTACAGAAAAAGAAGCAAGAGATAAATCTGGATTGGGTAGTTCTGATGAAAGAAGAGTACACAACACTACCAATGATCCAACTTCCTTAAGTGAATCAGGAGTAGGAGCAACTCCTGAAAGATTGAATCAACTTGAATCTGTACAAATGGTTTACCATTCTGTTTTAAAAGAACATATCTTGTTATATTTTATGGCAAATGGAAGGGTATTCCAAATCAGGAAAAATGTTATTCCATTGAAGTATTTGGAAGAACTGGAACATGTTCTATTCCTACTTCAAGTGAAAAATAGATTAACAAATGGTGCTGCAGGTTATTTAAAGTCACAAATTCAAAGACAGAAGAAGCTTTACTCTGTAAAGTCTAACAGCCCATATTTTCCCAAGTACAGAGATCACAAAGGTGATATTGTTGAAATGAAGCCTAACACTGCTAAGATCATAACTACTTTTCTGGGTTATAAGGCTGTGGAATTCAATCTAGAGTCTGACAATGCATATCTGATTAGACTAGATCAGGATATAAGGAAAGCTAAGATAAATGATCTCAGAGCAGCTATTTTTCAAACTGGTGAAGATACAGCTGAATTGAAAAATACTAAAAGGAGGATGGTCAATGAACTTGAATATGCTGAGAGATGTTTGTTGAAAAACTATCTCAGAACAACTCCTGACATCAAAGAGATCGAAAATTGAAGCCAAGTTGAAGATCTACAACTGCTTAAATTCTGAAGTGTATACAGACTGAAGCTGATATCAGATCTTAAGGATGGTAAAGCTGAAAGGACTATAAGTTGTAGTTATCTAGTCAAATTCTCATGCATTTGTACTTAATGTTTTTGACATCATCAAATAATCTGTTGAACTTGTATATTTTTCTAATTTACAACTTGGGGGAGATTATTAGATATATTTGTGATGTCATGTCTAATATGATTTGTATTTAGTTTTCAGATCTTACTTAAATAGGAAAAATCAGGACTTAACTGGAAATAAGTACTTATACTGAAGTCAGAACTTAAGATATCAGAACTTAAGTTATCAGAACTTAAGTTATCAGGAGATATTTATCAGGAGATAATATCAGGACTTAAGGAGACTTTCAGATAAGGCAAGCGACTGATTGAAAGGAAAGAAGATCAAGATAAACGCAAGAAGAGATATGCATGAAGAAAGAAATCATGAAGAATAGAATACTTGGAAGAAAAGATAACTGATTGATGTATTTTAGGAAGCAGAATTATATTCGATATCAATTAGAACATTATCTTGTAACTGTGTAGTATATAAACACAGACATAGGGTTTACACTATATGTGTTATCATTATCGAAGTTATTATTCATTGTAACCCTAGCATCTATCATGATAATTTGTTCATCACTGAGAGATAACAGTTCCATATTGTAACATAGTTTATTGTGTTGAATAAAATCTGTGTTCAGTTACTTGTGTTCTTAATTCGATTTGATTGTGCTAAACACTGTATTCAAACCCCTTCTACAGTGTGTGTGACCTAACATACCCTTATAGGTGTGTTATACGATTTGAGATAGACTAAATTCGATTATTTAAATTTTGTACGATTTGAGATAGAACAGGTCATCTAATGGCCCTAGTCTACTTAATTATATATATTTTGTGTAGAGAATTATATTGCTAACTAAATCAGAAAATTAAATAACAATTCTAACCTTAAAACTTATATTTTAACCAGTGAGAGTAATTATTGAATTAAATTGAAAATGTAGTGTAAATGATTAGTGATATATAGTGGTATGAGTGTATTTTAATAATGTTTATATATTTCTATTTTAATAATATTTAATAATATTTATATATATGTCATGTATCATGAAGAAGAGGAATACAATGTTAAATATTGTATATATAATTTTTTTGTTATGTTTGTATTGCTATTTTACTATGAATATCAGTATGATGTATATATTTAATTGATTCGGCTTTATAGGTGCAATCTTGGAAAGGGCCTAGGTTTTAGAAATGGAACCTGATTTTGATATGAATAACTGGATAGGACTTCCAAGATCCAGCACAGAGTATAAAAAGGGGATGCAATTGTTTGTGGAAAATGCATTTCCTCTTTTTTCCAAAGGTGATGAAATGAAGTGCCCCTGCAAAGTTGTAATGATCGTATGTGGCATCGTTAAGATGTAACTTACGATCATCTAATTTGCAGAGGGCCTTCTTTCTTACATGTCCAGTGAATTTGTAAGATTTCACAAGCCAAAGTAAAAAAATCTACGGATTTTAAGGGTTGTGAAATGGGGAGCAGTTTCGAAGATAATTTTGGAGCGATGTTTGATTGTACAGGTAGGAGGTTTCAGAATATCGAACAAGGACCAAATCCGGAGGCTAGAAAGTTTGATCGCCTTGTCGAAGAGGGAAAGCAACCGCTATATCCGGGCTGCACAAAATTTTCTCGACTTAGTTTTATGATCAGACTTTATCACCTAAAGTGTGTTCATGGGATTACCGAGTCCGCCTTCGGGGATTTATTAGTATTAATAAAAGATGCCTTTCCAGAAGCCAATGTGCCATTATCCTTCAACGCTGCGAAAAACATAATCAAAGACCTAGGTCTTGATTATAAGAAAATACATGCATGTCCAAATAGTTGCATGTTATACTGGGCCGAAAATGAAGATAAACAAGTTTGTGATACTTGTGGGGTTTCGAGGTGGATTTTACAAGAAAAAAAAAGCTCAGCTGCTATTAATGATCCGGCCAAGTTGATCAGTAAGGTTCCAGCAAATGTGATGAGATACTTCTCTTTAAAACCGAGGTTGCAGAGGTTGTTTATGGGCAAAGAATACTCAAAGCTCATGACATGGCATGCAACAGAATGAATAAGAGATGGAAATTAAGGCATCCGGCTGACGCCGAAGCTTGGAAGACAATGGATGCAAAGTATCCCGATTTTTCTTCAGAAATGCGAAATATAAGACTAGGCGTAGCTGCTGATGGGTTCTGTCCTTTTCGTACAAAAGCTAATCATAGTACATGGCCAATTATACTAGTAAACTACAACCTCCCGCCTTGGCTTAGCATGAAACAAGATAATTTAATTCTTTCGACATTGATATCGGGTCCAAATTCTCCTTCAAACAGTATCGACGTGTATATGTAGCCATTACTTTCTGAGTTAAAAGAATTATGGGATTTTGTCTCCAAATATATGATGCCATGACTGATCAGAATTTTAATTTACGGTCAGCGGTATTGTGGACCATAAGCGACTTTCCAGGATACACCATAATGTCCGGTTGGAGCACAAAGGGTAAGCTAGCCTGTCCGGTGTGTCATTATGAGACATGTTCGGAATATCTGAAACATAGCAAAAAAATGTGTTATATGCATCACAGAAGGTTTCTTGATCCCTCGCACAAATGGAGGGTTGACAAGAAATAATTTAATGGCCAGATTGAAATGAGGCAGAGTCCACAACCATTAACGGGAACAGATGTTGATCAATTGTTGGTTGGGTTTGAAAACCATTTTGGGGAAAAGATTAAGAAGAAGAGAAAGTGAGAAAATAACACCCCATTTAATAAGAAGTCAATTTTTTTCGATTTGCCCTATTGGAAGCATAATCTACTCCGACATAACCTCGATGTTATGCATATCGAAAAAAACATTTGTGATGTACTTAATATTGGGGGGAAGTCAAAAGATCACTTAGCTTCCCGTTTGGATTTACAAGAAACGGGGATTCGAAAGTCCCTTCATTCGGTTAAATCTGCCGATGGGAAGAAGCTTGAAATTTCTGCCGCAATCTTTGACATGACAAATAAGGAGAAAGAACTGTTTTGCAAGGTATTGAAGAATGTGAAACTTCCTTACGGTTGTGCCTCCAATATCAGTATGTATGTGCACACAGACGAGAGGCAGGTAGTGGGGTATAAGAGCCACGACGCGCATTTTATACTCCACTACTTGTTATAATTTGCTGTGAAGAAATCATTAAAAGCTGATGTTGCAAAACTGTTAATCAGATTTAGCGCATTTCTTAGGTGTCTATGGACTAAGGTCATTCACTTGGATGATATCAAGAGGCTTCAAGAAGAAATTGTCGACATCCTTTCTGAATTTGAGATTATTTTCCCCCTGCCTTCTTTGATATCATGGTGCACCTTCTCATTCATCTTTGTAAAGAAATTGAGTACGGCGGACCGGAGCACATGCGATGTATGTATCCTATTGAGCGTTATCCTGGTAAGCTAAAAAATTACGTTCGTAATAGGACCAAACTCGAAGGTTCAATTGCAGAAGGCTACTTGGTTGAGGAGTGTGTCACATTCTGCCACTACGCCATAAGTGCACATAGGCAACCCCTACTATACAGTTGCATAAGGCCCAAATGGTGTTGCATAAGGTAATAGGCAACACCAAGAGGGGGTTACCAATGTGGAAGTGGCCGTAGATACCTAATGTAACATTTTGTGCAACACTTGAAAGTATTGCATCAGGTGGATTTTGCAACAGTAAATCACCTATTGGCAACAACAGAAAGTGTTGCATTAGACCTCACAGGATAGTACACTTGGTACTACGTGGCAACTGACACATCAGATGCCACGTCAGCAATAAGGGGTCCCTAGAGCCACGTCAGCATGCCACGTCAGCACGCCACATCTGCTGGGTCCCATCCTGCCACGTCAGCAAGCAGGGCCCACAATGCCACGTCAGCATTGAGACCCTTTTTGACACGTCATATGTGGGGGCCACATTGTTTATGCAACACCATTTTGATGCATATGCAACACTATTTTCATTCAATTGCAATAATATATACCACATTATGCAACACCATTTTTTAAATTGCAACAGTATTATAATCAAATATAACACAGTGAAAAGCAATATGCAACATCATATTATGGAATATGCAACACTAGAAAATATAAAAATTTGGCCATAATTGGTCTATTTTTACAATATACCTGTCATAAGTGGCTTCCAACAAAAACAGCCATATTAGTAATCCAACAAGTTTTTAACATACAAAAAGTACTAAAATATATACGCACAATTCTAAATTTAAAACACCAAAAGTACATCAAATATTTCTTCAAACGAACAAAGATACCAAAGAAATAAGTCACTAAAAAGTTGCGCCTTGAGTGCCTTGAATGACTGTAGTACCGTTTTCCTCTTGATCATTGGAAACCATGGTACATCTTCAAATGAAAACCTTTTAAAAACAGACCCCAAGGCCATGTTGATGCAAGGAAGCTAAATGGAACTTTAGTCTAAAAAATAAAAATGAACAGAATAAGAATAACAAGATTCACCATCTGAAAACAAAAAATTAAAAACATGCAAGACTAATTAGCAGAAAATTAATTTTCCCCATAGGTCCAGAATCCAAATTCTTGTGATTAATATTAATGATACTAATTTAGACAATTTTATAAAGCACTAGTTGTCAAATTTTAATTTATAGGTAGCTAATATGAATTGAATATAGTCTACCAACTTCACATTCATAACCTAATGAACTTTAACCTCTCTTTTTTCCAAGGACAGCTGCAATTTAATCATTTACATTCAACAATTGTGTAATCCAAGTACATTTATAACAAAAATCCAAGTCCTTATATCAAACAACAGCTTCAAAAGTAATGTTGTGTCTGGGAGATCATGAAGTGTTCCAAGAAGATGATGTCTGAAAAGGGTGTAGAGTGGACGGAGAAATGGATAAACCCATGGGACAAGGAAAAACGGAAACATGGAAAATTTTGAAAAACCTGAAGAGGGGGGCAATATGCTCAACATGTCAAGAAAAATACTATACAAATTCCATTCACCTGACAGATTGAATGCGAGCCAGAGACTACAAGCCACCACTGATGTCAAAACATAACAGATGAAACTTGAAGATACTGGTTGCATCACAAAATACATATGAATAAATTTGATTCCAGAAAGTCGGGGAGATCCTCGTAAAGACAGAATATATAATGTTCGGTCTAATTATCTTCAAAACTTAGCCATTATGCTCAAATGACAAGCAAAATACTACACAATTTCCATTCACCTGACAGATGGAACGAGTGCCAGAGGGACAACCACCAATGTTTTCAAAACACAACAGATGAAACTTGGAGGTACTGCTTGTGTCACAAAATACATAAGCACAAATTTGATTCAAGACACTCTGCGAGATCCTCATACAGAGAGAACGTAATGCTGCATATATTTTATTCTCTGTACATAACTCATGGCATGATACTAATTGAGGCCCCAAAAATTCAGAGTAATCAAGTAAGCCATACCATGGAGCTGGACCAATAATTCCAGCACGGTTTGTTCTACAGCTCATTTGGGTTGTCCTTGGTGAGTTCTTATAAGCTCCCCCGATAGTGAGAAGGTGAGCATATACCCACACGATAATCACCGAGAATATAACAGCAAAGCGGTCAAAGATATGTTTCTCCCCGCCCATAAGATGAGGTATATACTATGTATGGAAAAAATTATAATCAGCTCATGATATTATGAGTTCTTTGTTGAATCACTGCTCAATTTAAGTCATTATCATCTGAGATATTTGTTACAAATAAAGGTGATTCAGATCGTACCTGTGAGAAGATCACGAGAATGATGAGTTGAGGCAGTCCAATTTCGACATATTTTGTGAGCTAACAAAAAAATTGCAACAATCATCAGCCAAGATAGCAAAGTATGCAGTAATATTTGCTTGTAAAAAGGTGAACAGGTATAATTTCTATAAATTCATACTGCTGATTGCAAAACGCGCAATACAAATGCTTACCAGTGGAAAACCAAACTCATATAGCCCAAACCCTGCGAGCGACACCAATGGAACTACAGATAGTGGACTCATGAACCTTATAAAACAAGCAAAAGGCACATTAAACGTGTAATCTCATACGGGATGCAGGTATCATGAAACCAACATTATTGTACATTTAACGATCTATAAAATAAGAATCCACTGTTAAGATTTCATATATAAAAGAACTAAGTAAACCTCATCACATTACGCCAAAGCCCACTAAAACCAAGAACAATTTGAAGGGTAGACGCAACAATAAGAGCTCCCTGTGTCCCCCGCATTATCTTCTCAAATTTCTGCATAAAGAAGTAATCAGAACAACGGACTTATGGGGTTGCATTTGAAAAAACAAGGAAAGAAGGGGTCAATAATGTATCATCCAGCCAAGATAATTGACAGAGTTGTCGGAACAAATGTATACGAGGCTCCAATTACAGCAGGTAATCTAGAGCCGAACAACGTCTGCATATAAGTATTCACCCCAGCCATAAAAAGTAGTGTTTGGATCATCTTTGCCTGCTCTTCCTGAAAGTAAAGCCATTAAACTATCAAAGCCAGTTTCGATAGCGAAAACCAGCAAAAATTCTAAACAATACCAATACATTACAAGCTCCATTAAAGCATTATCTGGTAATCGCGAATACCGAAGACAAAAATGCAAGTTAAGCCTTACATTTCCTCCTCCCATTTGTGGAACCAACGTAGTAGGAATGAGAACTGTAGTGCCAAGCATCACAAGATAGTGCTGGAACCCAAGTAAAATGGCCTCAGCTGCATAAGTACCAAACCATAACTTAAACTTCATAGTAACACAAATCACTTCAATGTCATCAAATAGAACAACAATAATCAAAACCATCTTCACGAGAATACTCATACAGAGAGAACGTAATGTACAGAGAATAAAATACATAAAAATTACAGCATTACATATCTTTTGCCAAAATTAAGCCACACACATCCTTGAACCTTTGCTCGAGGCCTCAAAACTTCTCGAGACTTACCAAAACCTATAGATCGGAGCTAGGAGCACCTCATATTTGAACCGCACGCCGAGAATCCACATTGAAGTCGGCGAATGATCTTCAAATAACCACAACCGACCCTGCTTCATCATTCTCCTGCAATGAACACTCAAACGACAGTTAAATTCAATCAAAACTCATAGAGATAAAACTAGGGTTTCAAAATAAATTTGGGGGTTTTGACAAAATCAACTTCGAATCAATCAACCAAAGCATTTCAAGCTTAATCGAACCGATTTATCATCAAAACAAACAAATTTGAAACTAGGGTTTTTAAATCAAAAAAGAAATCGAATCGATTTCGAGATTTTTGAACAAAATCGAGATTTTTAAAAATGATTTAGGCTTTAAAAACAACGTAGATTTCGCTCGTAGTCTCAATATCAATTGATCGATGTTGACAATTTGAGACGAAATCGAGATTTGATTTATCAAACCCGGCAGTAGCCCAAATGTAACTCAAAATCAAAGAGAAAATTCATGAAATAGTAGTATCTGAGTGTTTTGAAAGATTTTCCGGTGAGAAATGAAGAAGAACGAAGCTGGAAAATGGTTGGGTTTAGGGTCGGTGGCGAGAGGGTTCGAGAGAGACGAAGAGACACTGCAGAGAGATTGGTGTGAAAATGATGTAAGTAGTCGATATTTTGGTTTATATATTTAAGTAAAAAACGACTGAGATTCACCCACTCACTTAGATCTACGGACGAGATTAAAACTGATGCACTGCATCGGGTTTGACCCGAATAGAAAAGGGTTTTGAACCCGAAATAGCCGCCCAATTTCTTGGCCTGGGAAAGTGTGCAGATCTGTGTCTCAACAGCATTTAATTTTTTTCAGTTTTTTTATTAAATATTTACAATTTTAAATATTATAAGAAAATTGCATAACTAATGTAAAATATATGTCAAAATAACACGACAATGATAAAATTAATCGGAACAATTATTTGTATAATTGAATTGTCAAACAAGAATTTTTAAAAAAATAGAAATCATTCTAGACAAGAATCTACAAGGAACCCATGTTGACCGTAATTTGACTACTATAAAAACACACGATATAAAATCTAAAATTTTATAAAAAAAGTACACATCTCAAAAATTAGTAGGTAATATCATCCGTATGGTTGGATCGTTGAACAAAAATTTTTAAAAAATAGAATCACCACTCGGGACAAGACTTGGTTATAGGAACCCGTATTGACCGTAATTTGACTATTATAAAAATACACGCTATAAAATCTAAAATTTTTAAAAAAATTTACACATTTCTAAAATTAGTAGGTATCATCATCCGTACGGTTGGATTGTTGAACAAGAATTTAAAAAAAATAGAATAATTACTCGAGACAATATTAGGTAAAAGTAACCCGAGTTGACCGTAATTTGACTATTATAAAAACACATGATATAAAATCTAAATTTTTTAAAAAATATTTAGACATCTCTAAAATTAGTAGGTATCATCATCCGTACGGTTGGATCGTTGAACAAAAATTTTAAAAAAATAGAATCATCACTCGGGACAAGACTTGGTTATAGGAACCCGTGTTGACCGTAATTTGACTATTACAAAAATACATGATATAAAATCTAAATTTTTTACACTTAGGTTTTATATTTTACACCTGTGGGGGCCACGTGGCACCTCCTTGTGGGTCCCACTTATGCAATCTTGATCAAGCTATTGTATCACTCAGTTTATGATACATTTGGGCCAATTAGTGTTATAGTAGATGCCTATTGTAACGTTTTCTTCTCTGTTACAATAGATCAGTAAAATGTTACAATAGGGTGTCTATTGTAATGCTCGTATACGTAACGCCCCCTGGTGTTACAATAGACCTATTGTAACGCTTTTGGGGCCTATTGTAACACCATTTAGGCATTACAATAGCCCACTTATGGCGTAGTGCATAGAAACTACATTTTCAACAATATTTTAATTGAAACCCTTGCACACTTCCAAGACACACTTGACATCCCATCTTTCCCTTGCCCGACCACCCACTTATCATACTCATAGCGGGATAGTCACTAATTGTCAACATAATAGCCGCTCTCATTGTAAAATTTTGTTTCAAAGATTGGTCGTATGTCTTCACCCCGGTATTCCACAATATCTCCAATTCATCGATAAGAGGCCTTAGACAAACGTTAATATCTTTTTCAATACTATTTGGAACCGGAACTATATCAATCATGAACATATGGCTTTTTCATACACATCGATGGTGGAAGATTGTAGACATCTATCACCACGGGCCACACACTATTATTTTTTTTTCCCGGTTGGGCCAAAAGGGTTGAAACCATCGGTCGCAAGACCGAGTCTTATGTTTTTTGCTATTTTTTTACCATCTTTCCTAGAAACATCCCGATAACGATCTTCACCACATATATCACACACAACTTTATCCTTGTCATCTCCATAAAATAACATACAATCATTCTCACATAAATCAATTTTTTCATATTCAACATAAATCAATTTTTTCATATTCAACCCTCAAATCCTTCATAATTTTTTTCATTACATAATAACTTTTGGGTAATGTATGTTTTTTTGGTAACACATCCGTAAGAAGTTTAAGAAAACTATCAAAAGCTTTAATACTACAATGCGAGTTATTTTTGAATTCCAATAATTTGGTGGAAAAGCTTAATCTTGTGTACTTTGTATTGTCGGGATAAATAGGTGCTCCATTTTCAACAATAACCTCGTACTATTTTTTAGCATTATCATTTGGAGCTTCTTCTACATTCATAGTTCCCGTATCCGTAGTTTCATAAAATTGATAATTTTTACCGGCTAAATCATGTAACATCGCATTCAAATCTACCGGTTCTTCTACTCTGGAAGGTTCCCGAACACAATAACGGTGATGTGATGTTCGACTACGTTTTCTTCCTATTTTTTCACCGTGCGACGTCCACACGGTATAATCCTCAAGCATCCCTTTAGCGAGCAAATGAAATCTAACATCATCAATCTTTAACCACTTCAAATTTTTACAACATTTACACTGACACTTCATTGTACCATCTTCCATTCCATTTTTGCTAGCAAATTTTAAAAAAATTTCTACACCGATTCTATATTCCGGGGTCAATGAAATTTTATCGCTTTGCAATTGATTACCAATCCAACTTCGATCAATGGTTTCCATCTACAATAATATTTTTTAAAATTAAAAAAAACATATTTAACAAATAATTTATCATTAATCTCATAATTATTCATGTATTTCATAAAACACACACACACACACACTATAATTACAATAAATGAAACTAACTTACAAATTATCTACTACCAAACTTCAATTCTCACAACAAACATTATATAAAAAAAAATTAAATACATACAACAACATTTAATACATACACCAACATAAACACACACACACACACATTAATTACAAAATATGGAAATACCTTACAATTTTCTAAAACTCCTCCACTTCAATCCTCAATCACTTGTGTCTTTTTAATTTTTTGGCCAAAATCAAGAAATGAGGGATATAACAAAAAAAATTTAAAAAATATGTTAAAACCGACCGTCATCAGTCCGTTTTAGGCAGAAGAATAAAACGACACCGTTTTCTCTGTAACGGGTACATTTTTTTGTACTTTAAATTATTTTTTTATTATTTTACAAAATAGACCACCAGATATGGTCGGTTTTAACCTGCAAAATTTATGGATATAACCGACCACATGTAGGTGGTCGGTTTTAAAAGTGACACATCAGCAAAACGGTATCTTTTTTTCAGTAAAACCGACCACCAGTAAATGGTCGGTTTTATGTGTGTCACGTCATCGATACGTTGTCGTTTAGTTTTAAGGTGAACAAATCGACGTCGGTCGGTTATGTCCGGTCGGTTTTATCCTGTTTTCTTGCAGTGATGCATATGCCAGCCTTGTGTTTAATTATTTATCTAATAAATATGTAAACTGTTTCCTTTGATGCTAATAAAAGAGTACTTTATAATAATATTTAACTAAACTAGTTATATTTACTTTGATGGGCTTTCTCTGTTAGAAATGGTTTGTGAAATAGGCCCGCAAAATAAACGATTTGCCACTACGCCGAAAACAGGTGTACAGGATTTCACTGATCAAATATCAACAATCAGATCGAAACAAATTAAACAATAGTGAGAACAGATCTCGATCATTTTAAGCTAAATATAACAGCTTTTATGACGGCCGTTTTAAAACTCGTCCGTTTTTGAAAATACAGTCATTTTTTTTTTGCCATAAAAATACAGTCATTTTTAGTTAATATAATTATACCGAAATCCTGCTGACATTATAATTAGATGCAGGCTAGTAATTAAATGAATTATAACCGCACCCACTCTCATTTTTAGTTAAATAATATTGTATAATTATACCAAGTCCTGGCACATTATAATTATATGTAGCCTGGTAATTAAATGAAAACCCCACCCTCAACTAGAAAGAGGAGTTAATGTCGTGGGGGGGGGAAATAATTGCATATGCAGTACTGGGTGAGCATGGGTCGGTTCGGCTCGGTTTTCGGATAAAATCGGAATCGTAACCATATATATTCGGTTTCTGAAATTGAAAACCGTAACCGCCGATTCAGATTCAGTTTCAGTTTCGTTTTAAAATTCTCCAATTCGGTTATAATTGGTTCGGTTTCGGTTACAAAACCGACAAATATAAAAATTAAAAGATAATGGTATCTATGCTAAATAAAAAAATAATGCTCAATTAGTGCAAATTTAAATATTTCCGAAACAAATTGTTAGAATTTCAAATTGACTAAAATAAATTACAAAATAATCATTTAGCAAAAAAAAATTACAAGATAATCGTGTATCTTGGAATCATTAACTACGGCAGGTTCATGTAAATGTAATTGAATTCATCTCCATAGTTCATAACCTGACTGCTAAAATGCACTAAATAAACTATCAAAAACTAACTAGAAACACTAGGATTTGCATTAAAAAAAATCATAAATATCATATTAGCATATAAATTATAATGGCAAAATATATAATATTTTATTATATTTTTAGTAACCAGTTCGGTTCGGTTGTAACATATTACCGGAACCGAGCCATTTAAATCGTTTTAATTTTTTGCTTTTCAGTTTCGGTTTCGGATCGGTTTTTTTCGGATCTATTTTAACCGATTTTTCCTGGTTTCGGTTCGGTTCCGGTTTTAATTCGATTTTTTGCTCTCCCATATGCAATCCCATTCTCAACCAATTCCGATGAGACTTTTATTGTCAAAATCAGAATCTGATTGTGATACGCATGTTATAATTCTATAGCTATTTCTTCATTGTATAATTCTTTTTTATTCAAATTTTTTTTTTCTGAGAGGGTGACGTTTTTGGCTCGATAAGTGATAATTAAATTGAATTCGAAATTGCTAAAAAAAAATCTTATAAAACTTGTGTAATGGCTGAAAAAGGTTTGTCCGTGTACAACTATTAAAATGATAAATTTATAAAATTTAGTGTTTAGAGTATCTCGAAGAAATTATATCCAAATGATCTCTTAAATTTAAAATATAAAAAATTTGACATCAAAAGTTACTCGAAAAAACTCTTAGTGCCCGTTTGGGAAATATTAAAATAAGTAACTTATGACTTAAAATGAATAAGTAATTTATAAGTGATAAGTAAATAAATATTTATAAGTTACGTAAGTGTTTGGATAGTTTCACTTATAAGTCATAATTTTTTTTTAATTTAAAAAATCAAAATAAATAATTTTTAAATATAATCATATTATTTCATAAATTTTAGATTAGATTAATATTTAAAAATATATTTTTTAAAATTAAAGTTAATAAAAATGTAAAAAATCAAAATAAGTTGAGAAAAAGTACGTCATTACTAACATTCAACTTATCAGCTTATAAGTTGAAAATCCGACTTATAAGTTAGGTACACAAACAGCACTCGATAAGTACTTACGGGCTTATAAGTCAATAAGTAACTTATAAGCCCTCGCCAAACAGGCCCTTAATTGTCCCTTGGTCGACAAAAAATATTCAAAATATCTAAAGGAATGATATTAGTTGTCAAAGAATATTGGTTGAAGTGGGAAGAAATAATTTTGAAACGTGACAATTGACATACTGCCGACAAAAGACCATGTGGATGTAAAAAGGAAGATAGAAGATGAGAGGCAAGTGAATTGGCACCTAGTGTTGGTACAATCATTTAATTAGACGTGGGCCGGAATTAAATGAACTGTGCCAGACAAAAATGAATCCCGGTCCCATTTTCAACTAATTCTCACACGACTTTTATTTTGAAAGCGCTATATTTGATTCAATTGCTATATTAGAGCACCAAATATAAAATTACTCAATTATGAAGGGGTGCTATACTTAGATGTAAGTATAAATATATGCATTCTTGATTCTATATGTGAAACCAACGATCCTTACCACATCATCTCTTATCACATCATCTATTACTATATATGAAGAGGAAAAGTTAAATAATTATTGTCTTGTATATCACAAATTATCAAAATAATATTAAATTAGGTAAAAGTTAAAATATTTATGGAAATTTGAAAGTAGTTATGAAACTAGCATTGGAGTGCAACTTTTATTTTAGCACCAAAAAACACTTTTGGTTCCATATTATAGCAATAAATATAGCTATTTTGCATTTAGCATTGAACTTGCTCTTACATAAAAAAATCTAAAAATATTTAATCCTTCCGTCCCACTGCATTCTTTACTTTGTGGGATGGGGGATCATCACGCATTTTAAGGCTCCCGTAAAGTATGGTTCCCTAAAAAGTTTTAAATAATTTTTCTTCTAAATTAAAATATAATGTCTAAACTTTTATACAAAAAAAATTTAAAAAATAAATTATAGAATTATATTTTATAGTGGCTTAAAGCGTGCCAACCCAACCTTTCCCTTACAATCTCCAGCCCCCAATCCAAACATTCCCTAAAGGTTCTCCATATAACCCAATATAACATCAACAAGCAAGATAGGCCAAGTAAATACTCATGGAGTCAAAATCATCACCACCTCTTCATCACAACCAAGCAGCCAACAACGAAGAGGTTGAGGACATGCTTTCATCCTTTCCAAAAGAGAGAGGTATACTTGCACCCTATGCCTACCAATATCAAGGATTCTGGTATTATTCAAAGCAATTGCCGGGCATTTTTAATTTTCAAAAGCATTTTCAACCCCGCAAAAATGACATTTTCCTAGCTACTAGCCCTAAATCTGGAACCACCTGGATGAAAGCCATCCTCTACGCTCTAATCAACCGTGAAGTCTACCCTCCTACAAGTCCTCAACATCCTTTGCTTAATGAAACACCCCATAATCTCGTTCCTTCTATCGAATTCGTTAATCCTTCTGAATATGACTCCATTTCCAACTCCCCAGACAGTGGCACTAGGATCTTTGCAACACATACTGCATTAGTTAGCCTTCCGAAATCCGTAACAGACAATGCTACATCAAACTGCAAAATAGTTTTCCTGTGCAGGGACATCAAAGACAACTTTGTGTCATACTTCCACTATGCCAACAAGTTGAACCTGCGATCCTCTCCCATTTCTTTGGAAGACGCATTTAACTTGTACTGCAAAGGAATCACCACAGGTGGACCAGTTTGGAATCAAATCTTGGCATATTGGAAAGAGAGTTTGGAAAACCCACATAAGGTGTTGTTTATGAAGTACGACGATGTGAAAAATGAACCTCAGGTTCAGCTAAGGCGTCTTGCACATTTTCTGGGGAAACCCTTTTCCCCAGATGAAGAAAATCGTTACTTGGTTGATCAAATCATAAGTTTGTGTAGTTTTGATCATCTGAGTAAATTAGAGGTTAACAACACTGGAAAAAATAGGCAGCTAATGAGTAATGGTGCATATTTCAGGAAAGGTGTGGTTGGAGATTGGAAAAATTATTTAAGTGAAGATATGGTTTCTAGGTTGGATCAGATTACAGAAGAAAAATTTCATGGTTCAGGGATATCTCTCTGATATATCATCCGTGTTTCTGCCAATAAATTGTTTCATAATTCTAGTGTTGGCGTTTCCATCTCTGCAGAACTGCTACATGCTATGATGTGCGTGCCTTTGTTATTTATCAAATAAATATGTGTGCTGTTTCTTTTGATGCTAATAAGAGAGTACTTCATAATCTGTTTTTTATTAAATTAGTTATATTTATAATGATCATATAAAGGGAAATAGGAGTCCTAAATCTTTACTTGTTCTTCTAAATTGTAATTATTTTCTTTCCTTCTCTTCAAATTTTATAGCTAATTACTAAAAAGTTAAAACATAGTAACTAGCAACAGGATGTCAATTGTTAAATAATATTCATAGGACTGTTAATCCACCAACTATCATATTTTTCTTGTTTTCCTTCCTGTCTTGCTTCAGTGATCAGGGAACTTGATTTTGCAATCAAATTATCAAAAAAAAGTTACCGCTTTTAGTCTCCTTATTCGCCAATTGATAGGTTCTACCAGGCTGATAATTTATTGAGTTTCAAATTTGCATACGTTACAACAACAAAGGCAGAAAAAGTTAGTAGTATATAATTTAGTTGGACAATCTATCTGCAAGGGATCATGTTGCATTCAGGTGAAAGAATGTTCAGGTCATCAGGTGAAAAGAAAGAACAACATCCAGATATTTTGATGCTCAAGAAAAGAAAACATATGCACATCAAATAGTCTGCATATTTAATTTAACAAGGATTATATGGTCAAAGTATAGAAGTAGAAAGAGAATTTGCCTCTCTTTTTTCCGTCTAGTTCAGTTTTTGATCATCATGTTTAAGCCTTCCCATCCCATTCCTTGTAGAATTCTTCGAGGAACTTCTCCATGAACTTGTGCCTCTGCATAGCTCTTCTCTTCCCAGCCTGTCAGCGTCACAATCAATAATTAGAAATTTTCATATCCAAGTCAAAGTAGGTCTGATTATTTTGAAGGCCTCAATTTTACAGAGAAAGTTGTAGCAAACATTTTTAAGGAAATGCTAATCCTCTAAAAGAATAAGGGTTAAAAAGGAAGCCCTCAAATAAATGATTTAACCTCTGTTTTCATCAAGTCCTTGAGCTTAAGAAGCTTCTCATGAAAATGGTTCACAGTCGTTTGTTCGTCCTTCTTCACGTATTGCTCTTTCGACAAATCAGATCGAGGCTGTATGCTGGGGTCATGCAGTACTCTGTTCCTACTACCACCAAACGTAAAGCAACGAGCAATTCCTGAAGAAAATTAACAAAATGAAATCTGCACCCCATAACAGACAACTAACAGTAAGGGCCCGTTTGGGAAATCTTAAAATAAGTAACTTATGACTTAAAATAAATAAGTAACTTATAAGTGATAAGTGGATAAATATTTATAAGTTATATAAGTGTTTGGATAATTTTACTTATAAGTCAGAAATTTTTTTATTCAAATAAATAAAAATAAATAATTTTTTAAATATAATCATCTTATTTCGTGAATTTTAGATTATATTAACATTTTAAAATTTATTTTTTAAAACTTAAGTTAATGAAAAGGCAAACAAATCAAAATAAGTTGAGAAAAAGTACGTCGTTGCTAACATTCAACTTATCAGCTTATAAGTTGAAAATTCGACTTATAAGTTAGGGCGACAAACACTCCTCGATAAGTACTTACAAGCTTATAAGTTAATAAGCCACTTATATTATGTTGCCAAACAGGCCCTAAGTATCATATGGATCACAATATATCCATATGAACATACACGAGTCTAAGGGCTTCGCAACACAAAAAAAATGACAAATATGACGTTTTCCTTTAAACAACAAGCATAAGAACAGAGGATGATCGAGGGTGAAACTACAGCTAGAAATTGAATTAATTACCACAGTCCTGTATCTTATTAATGAGTTGAATATTCAGCTCTTGCTACATATATCAGCACATACAAGTTCATGAAAAACAAGTCTCAGGAAAATGAAACATATGTAAAAACCAACACACAAACGCAAAGAAGAATTACCGATAGCGCCAATTGCATCAAGACGATCAGCATCTTGAACAACCTTAAATTCTGGTGAATAACAACCATCTCCAAGCCCTTGAAGTTCATCTTTAAATCCTGAAGGCAAATGATTACTACTAATAAGATTTTACGCAACCATAATGAATATATATTAATTATATAAAAGAAGCGAGCAAGACAGGAAGGTGGAGGTTAGCATGATAGTTGCACCTCAAAGGGCTGAAAAGAGTAGGATTCCTGGTTATGTTGACATGTTAAAAAAATTTCATATGAAACCTCCGAACATCACTTCACACTAAAATTTAGAAGCACAAAGACAAAACAAAGTGTGGAATCTATATTAAGCATTACAGGAAAAGGACGGTGATTGACATTTAAAATTTTAGCTGCAAGGGTACTCGATAGCAAGAGGTAGCATCATCAATTTACTATTGCCAAACATCATAAGAACTAAAAAAGTAAAGGATTGAAACTTATGTTATTTTCTTTTTTTTCGGAATTTGTCATTTGAAAGAATTAATCATGTACATGCACTATTAGTGTCTCCACTGAACCTTTACTTAACCCCTTCCTAATCAGAGTCGGACTTTAGAAGTTCACGCATGCAAAAGTTCTACCGAGAATTGCAAGAGCCAAAGGAAGAATTCGGACAAATGATATAACTTCAAACTAAGATAACTTATCGAACCAAAGGCCTGTATCTCTCTCACTCTAAACTTGTTGAAGACGAGGTTTGTGTGAGTGTACAAATATCAAAATAAAAAGAATTCAATGGTCAGTAAGACAGTAATAACTAATAAAACATGATGCACCCGAAAAATTATTACCCATTCGTTGAATTATATCTAAGATCTTTAACTGTTTCTCCTTCTCTATGCCCTCCTCTACGAGAAATGTCTCAACAATTTTGTCATCTGATGGATCTCTATGTGAAAAATAAGTAACACAATATCAAGCTCAGAACAATATTGACTTGAATTTGTTATTACTATTAGTTCTTCGCTTGATTCAGGGAATAAGTACAAAAATCAATCGAATGACCAACCTCGCATACTTGTAGTCTCCTGCAATTCATATTCATTAAATAACATTGTCAATAATGGCCAGGAAGATCAGCTACGGAAATCTCATATTAAACATAAAATGTTAATTTTACTGTAAAAACAAGACCATCACTTTCTATTTTTAACTTGTACAAACGATATGGACAAAATATACTAGAGCATGAGAAAGCACGAAATTTCAAAAGACTTCAATTAGTAGAAAAATAGCAGGCACGCAAGGACAATAGGAGTCACCTATATCATGAAGAATTGCAGCTAGCTCTACCTGCAGTAAGAAAGTTTGAGAAAGCTTCAAGTATTCATTTTCTGATTTAAGAAAAGACTATACTATTAAAGTAGAAACACCAATTTAAAGTGCATTGCTAGTTAGGCTCCTAAATTAAAATTTGAAGAGCCTCACTGAAAATGCAATTCCATATCCAATTATGGAGCCTCGTCAAAGACTCCCATTCCATCATTGAAAATTCTTAACTCATTCCTCCATTTGAGTTCTAAAATCCTAAATAAGAATCTAAACTTCACAATTCGAGAATTAATGCTCATCATGTATCTAACCCGCTTCTTTACCCAAATGTCGTCATAAAAAAATTAGGCTCACTCAATTTTTTCAAATTTCCCTTTTACCTGAATTATTTTTCATAAATATCTTTCATTCAATTCCATTCATTACATGTTACCCAACCAAACAAAACATAAGTCTCTTATATATAAGGGTTTATTGAACATGATCTTATTTTTATAATATAAAATAGTTACACATTTGTCTCTGAGAAGGGGTGGAGGGAGAGAAGCGAGAGAGGGAGAGGGAGGGAGAGAGAGAGAGAGAGAGAGAGAGAGAGAGAGAGGAAGAGAGAGGGAGAGAGGGAGAGGGAGAGGGAGAGAGGGAGAGGGGGAGGGGGAGAGAGAGAGAGAAAGAGAGGGAATACAATTTCCATGGAATGAGGAGAAGAAGAGAGGCCTTCTTCAAGAGCAAGAGAGAGGGCGAGGTCTCGAACTCTGTAAACGTGAGCAGCATCGTGAGAAGCGTCGTTACCTTTCATGCTCATTTCCATCAGTTTCTCTGCCTTTTTAATCGTCTCTCTTCGATCCATCCTCAACTGAGCCTGTCAGAGCAGACAAACACTAGTCAAATCTTCAACTCTCTCCTCTGCCCTTTCTACTTTTGTTATCAGTTGTCACTGTAAGTGCTACAACTAGTACAAGCACAGCTCGGGAATTGCACGGGAACAGAAGTGTTGGGATAATTTTTGGAAATACATTATTATTTTCAAAGTTATATTTAAAAATATAATTTTTTAACTTTAATTTAAAAAAAATACCTTCAAGAAAATATTGGTGGTGTGGTTGGAGTTCAACCCTCTAATACCATTTGTAACCTCTATTATGAGCCTGTTTTGTAACTTAATTTCAAATTTTAAAAATATTAATTTTAAATTTATATTAATTGCCTTTCAAATTTACAACCGAATTAATATTAAAATCAACTTTCAAAATATATCCGGACCAAAGAATATAATAACTGCAAATAATATAAGAAATGCAAGTTACTAACAAAGTCAAATAATTAGAAAAGTATTAAAATTGTATGAATTTTTCTAGTGCATGCTAAGAAAGGATTTTTCTATTGTTTTTAGATGACGTACTAGACAAACGGAAATTGTAATTGCAAATTAATATTTCCATTCTTATTCAAAAAAATGTAGAGTAATTGGATAAGTTTAACGGATAGATTAAAACTCTGGGTCATGAGAGTGCAGTCCTTTTAGATTGGGCCGACCAAATCCTCAATGCTTACATAGGTAAAAAGCCCAATAAAAACAATAAACCCTAATCGTTATATACATACTCTTTTATGTGCTTGTTGGCTGCTTGCATCTTCTCATCTCTCTAACGCCATGGTACTCTCTCTTCTATACTTTTACATCTTCATGTATCTATTCTCAATTAAACTGTAATTAAATCTTGTTTTTTTTGTTTTGTCATTATATAATTTATGATCTTCTTATGTTATTATCTACTTGTAATTCATGAAATTGAATGTATGTCTATCTAAATCAAACCATTTCTGATGGGTTTTTCATATGTATAATTTTTTAGATAGTTTTTGATTTTTTAATTGTTTTTTATAGTTTGCATTTCTATTCACATGGTGTATGTATTGTTTAGGAAATTGGTGTTGTCTATTTTGATAAGGGCTTCAGTTGTTATTTAGCTTGTTTCGTAAATTGGGAAGTTTAATATATATGTTTTATAATTGTTTGTGTAGAATTGAGGTAGGACAATGTAGGCATTTTCTGGTTTTAGAGTAGATGGGTTGTTTGGTATGTGATTCATTTTGTTCGACCGAGTGTAAACTGGAATTTGGATAGTAATATTGTTGTCGAGTTATGGTGTTGTGATTGAAAACTGTTCTCGGGTTTGTTGTTAGGTTTGTAGTCATTGATTGGGCATTTGTACAAGTTCAACTTTGATTATGAGGACAAACAAACAAATTTTGTACACGGAGTTGGAACGAAATTTAACTTTTAGTTGAAGAGTTTATTTTTAGACTGAAATTAGTATTCATGGATATTTAGAAAAGATAGTTCTGTTTAGCAAATTGACCAAAACTACTTGTTTTAGTAAAACGTATAGCAATTTTTTAAATGGTTGGGGATCCTATCATTCTATGCTACAAGTAATTTGTAATTTACGGTTAGCAGTTTTTTTTGCTTCTTTTAAGCTCTGTTTGCTGTTAATCCTGGTTTTTCTACATTACGTTAAATGTGTTGTCAATTTAATACTCTGATAGGTTAATGTCATGGTTTATTTCTCTAAGATTCATTTCAACGCCCTTCTCTAAGAGTCTCTGCACTTTGACAAATTGGTTGTGGATACAAATTATTGTTGTTAGATTAAGTGGTTAAATGTAAACAGTCAAATTAACACCCTAAGTGGTGGATGTTCGAACAGTAGGAATGGAATTTATAAACTGAAATTGAGCTGTTCTGTCTCTTGAAGGTGAACGTACCAAAAACAAAGAAGACATACTGCAAGTCTAAGGAATGCAAGAAACATACCTTGCACAAGGTGACACAGTATAAGAAAGGCAAGGACAGCCTGGCTGCCCAAGGAAAGAGGCGTTATGATCGCAAACAGTCTGGTTATGGTGGACAAACTAAGCCAGTTTTCCACAAGAAGGTAACTATCAGTTTTTCCTTAAATTAATGTATTAGTCTTAAAGGTTTCCGATTCCATGACACCGACTCTTACTTCATCCCTTTTTTCTCTTTTATCAGGCAAAAACTACCAAAAAGATTGTGTTGAGGCTGCAATGCCAGGGCTGCAAACATGTGTCGCAGCATCCTATCAAGGTTAGCTTTTCATTTTTGAATTGTCACGTACCCTTCGGGGTTCATTTGAGTTTGTATACTAGTTTTTAGCTAATTTTTATCTTATTGGTCTGCAGAGATGCAAGCATTTTGAGATTGGTGGAGACAAGAAGGGAAAGGGAACATCTCTGTTTTAGAAGATTTTTGGTTACAAACTTTCTTTTGTTTACTGTACCGTTTTGCAAACTGACTTTAGTTTTAATGTTGTTCCCATTGGCAGTAACATTGCATTGCTTTTTTGTGGCATATTGATTTGTACTGTTTTTGTGTGTGATATGAAGAATCATTTGGTAATTAAACTAGTATTATCTAGTAATCATTTAAGCTTCATATGGTAGAATTTTGAAATTATAGAGTAATTATTTATTATGTCAAAATTGAAAATACCTTAAATAAATATTCCCACAGTACTTATTCTAACTTAAACAGGCATTTAGATCTAAGCAGTTCCAAGAACTTTCTTGTATTGTTTTTGTGTTTAGGATTTGTAATAGAAAAACATTGCGTTACTATTTGAACTTGTACATGTACGCTCTAAACTAGAAGATCACGTCAAAGCGGCTGTGGCTTGCCCCTTACAGCCGAACCCTGAGTTCTTGTCTCATAATTCTACATGAAGCCAATTTAGATGCAAAACTTTTGTAAATTAAATAACAAACTATGTCATTAGATGTAGCTGCACATGGGCTGAGTTGGGTCGGTTTGATCATTTTAACTGGGTTGGGTCGGTTTGATCATTTTAACGACCTAACCTATTTAATACAAGTTACAAAAATATTAAAACATCAATCTCAAAAAATAAATAAAACCCAAACCTACTAATTATGTGATGGGTTGGATTGGTTAGGGTTGGGTTGATCGGGTTGCAAGCGTCTTTTCACATTTTTTTTATCAACGGTTGGCATTGGGAAATGACTTCGAATTATTATGTTACACGTGTAAGCACACATTGTAAACACAACTAAGAAAGATAGCAGCATGCCGAACATTTTATCTTTGTAGGAGAAATAAATAAAATTATGATAATCATTTTAACGATATGCAACTACATTTATTGTGTTATATAAATTAAGGATGCGAATATAATTATATAACCAAAGATATGTATGAATATACAAGTAAAATTAGACCAAAACATTCTCATGGATCTTAAATAGAATTACATAATTTTTAGCTATTTTAGTTGATAATTATTCGCAACGTTTTTAAGTTTGCTTCTCTAAATATTTCCAGACATATATGTATATTATTTAGTTCGGCTCTATTATTCAGGTTTCTTCAGGTGGAGTTTTACAAGATTGATTGTATGAATTATATAGTTTTAAGCATTTGTAAGGTGAGGAGTAAGGCGGTCACTGCTATGATTATAAGTTGTATATTAAAATTATTAACATACAGATATTTTCTTAGGTTTTTTTGCCAGGGATGTATTGGAACTCAAATGCGGCGGGGTGTAATAAATTTGAAATGAGCTGGGCTTAATAATAAAACCGGGTTGGGTTGGTTTAGGTTTTCAAATAGATAAAATCTGATCCAACACATTATAAACGAACCAAGTAAAAAATAACTCAACTAATCCATGGGTTTAAATGACTTGGTTTAAATGGCTCACTTTAGGGTTGGGTTGAGTTGGGTTGAGTTGGGTTTTGCGGGTTATGTAATCTATGAACAGCCCTAATTAGACAATGTAGCTTGTGAGTGGACACCCATTATATGAAGGCTCAGCGGCATTTGATGTAGAAGAAGATAATTATATGAAGAATATAATAAGATCGGTTTGTAATAAAAAACTTGTCTCATAATTATATGAAAGTTCAGCGGCGGCATTTGATGTAGAATAACATCTCAGCGGCATCCATCTGATTTAGTTTTAGAATGTGTATGTTAACGGGAAAAAAATGGTTTAGTCAGTGTTCCTTTTCTAGGCACCTTCCGTATAATTGTTGCTAACTTTTATTGTGCGTGTACTTTGAATATTCAGTCAATCAAGTATTCGATTAGTGTAATCAAGTATGAATGCTAAAAGAGTATCATATATTTTCACTTCTTCAACCTTTCATCCTAAAACGTTTCATTTTACTTTCAGTTTCTTGCACATAATGAAAATTGACAAGAACATAAGAAATCAGTCCGTGGGAGATGACTCTGGTTCTACAACATCCGCCCTGGAAGAGAGGTCCGATTTTATCGAGAAAACTTGACAAGTTTAATTTGTTCAGAATAATTACAAGTACAAGATTGAAGTACGTTACATGAACACTGAAAGACAATAAGAGAAGAGACTACAGCTTTAGAATCTTGGATCATTGAACTAGCTAGCTAGGTTCAGTCACATAATAGAACAGTTGGCGACTCCGACAACTAGATTTGCCACACCTAATGTGAACTCAAGCGCCCTGAACGCTGTTCGCAGCATCCTATTGTCCCTTGGCTGAAATAAAATAGAACATTATGTCTGGAAAGCAATAATAATTGGCTGGAAACCAAATATATGTATTTATGCTTATATATATATATTATCACAAAATAATAAGGTCTGGAGACATACCCTTGTACTTCTATTATTCCAGGGAACCATTTGATAATTTGATGCTGGCTGTGAAGGATACCTAACCATTGCATTTGACACTGGTTGTTGGTACCTTTGCATCTGATTACCTCTTTGCTGTATTAATCCATATATATATGTCAAGTTAACACACACAATAACCTGTCAAAGTTAGCCTATGTAGCTAACATGTAAATGTTAGAGTCAACAAACCTGTCTTGAAGATCGGAGGTGGTGTTGGCGGCAAGCATTACAGTTGTTACAGATATAGTAGCGAATTCCACTTTTGAGTATGTAGTAAAGAGTCATCACTTCCCAAAAATCTAAACCACGATCTTCATTTCCGTCCAACATGGTGAACAAATTCCTGCTTGTCTGGTGTCGAAAGCCTTGGGAATGGAAGAAACTCCTGAACTCGCGATAATCAACGACTCCATTGCCATCTAAATCCATGGCATTGAAGAACTGGCGTGCCCTGTTTTGAGCTTGTGCTGGTGCAGCACGGTACTGTGATACTACAAATTGGCGGAGGTAAGCTACACAGTTATGTTGCGGCACACTAATAATAACATTCATCATGATGACTCGCTAGCGCTTATGATCAGTCTTGTAAGTTATTCAATGCTTATGATATTAAAGAATCAAATTGTACATATATATAGAACCAGATATAAGCCCAGGCCACCTACATAATTCAGGGCAACTGGATGTGTCAACTCTTATTGTCTGAATTACTAATAACTTGTTTATCAAGTTGAAGTGTCAACTCGTAAAGTTTCTATTTGTTTTATGTTTGGTAGCTAGTCAACCCTTAATTCTTAGATGACCAACTTCATTCGTCAATTATTAGTTAAAGGATTTTCTGCAATATTCAATAACTCTCATATAAATGTGCTCTTCTTATTGGTGGTTGAATAATAAATGTTAATGTCTCCTGTATTCACATCAATTCCACCAATAAAAAGAGCTCATTTTTATTGGATTAGTGAATAATGTGTGCCCTTTGGTACATATTAGAAAGACAGTTAGTTAAAAACCAATTTGCATTACTAATTAATCAGTGATAATGATCCTATTGCATGTATAAATTATTTTAGTTTGTACAGATGACTGCAGATACCTACCCCTATTAGTATGTGAAAAACAACACATAAAATATTAGTACGATTCTATTTTTTATTTTGTTTATTGCTATTAATTGTATTAAATGAAAATTAATTGTTTGTATTTATACAACATATAAGGATATAGATTTTGAAAAGGCCTTTGAAAAAATATGATAAAAGGACGACTACAGGGATATTTTTTTTTTAAAATTGACAACTAAAAGGAAATAGAGGGAGTATTTTAGTAAAATAGCATTGTATTCTAACTAGACCCGGCAAAATCGGTCTGGATCCGAATAACTAAATCGAAATTCATGAAACCGAGATCCGATCCGAGATCGGTATCATACAATCCGATAATTATCTGAAAACCGATTTTATCCGATACGAAAAATACCCAAACCGAAAATTTAACCAAAAATGTTCCGAAATACAAGATCTGAATATAACTTCGAACCGACTAAAACCGAATAATATATTACCGAACCGAATATGACCTGAAATAAACAAAATTTATGTTTTAAACAATTTTATGTTTATGATAACATACTTATTTAATTATATTCTTTTGTAAAAATACATTATATTATATCAAAAATACTAAATTAAATAAAAAAGATATTTTTTTAAATATCAAAAATTGAAAAAAATAAGTAAGTTATGATCCGAAAATATTTGAATCGAATTTACTCAGAACAGAATTTTGTCCGATCTTAATTCGAATTTTATCCGATTTTAATCTGAATTAGACCCGAACCGAATAATATCCGATCCGAATGGTCTTTAAATATCTCATAATCCGAAAATAGATTCGATCTGACATTGCTCTTATCCGAAACCGAACCGGTTATCTGAATTGACAAATGTAATTCTAACCCACCAAATATTAATAACTAATTTTACTTTATTGTGCAATATTGATAATTTTAATTATATTAGTGCAAAATAATAGTCATCTGAGAAATATGGCAGCTGCAATTATACAGTGTCGGTTTTCCGTGTTTATTTACTCCGGGCTTGACTAATTCAACTAAAAAGCTCACACCAACTAACATTCTATTCCATGCCCTAAATCTAACAGCCCGAAAAAACTTGCTAAATTAAGTTTTTAAATTTTGTAATAATATTTATAATATAAAATATAACCGAAAAGTAATATAAAATATAAATCGAAATAGAATCTAATGTACAATTTAAATTAAATTCAACATATTATTTAATATTAAATATTTTTAAATATTTCAGAATTAAATAGTTCATGCAAATCTTTTGAAAAGTTTGTAAAATCGTAAACAATTTTTAAATTTCATAGCATATTGTAACCTATCAAATATTAATAATAATTTCTACTTTACTATGCAATATTAATAAAATTAATTTTATTACTGTATAAAAATTAGTAATCTCAGTAATATAGCAGCTACAATTAACAAGGAATTAATGATACTTGTAAAATTATAGGGTATCGGTTTTTCGTGTGTTATACTTACAGCAGGGTTGACTACTTCCTCGAAAAAGTTCACACAAACAAACATTCTATTGCCCCAAGTCTGAGAACCGGTGTCTTAGGCCCCATTTGTTTGGCCAGGAATGATTCTGAATGTACGGTAATCCGACCGATTCTTGCTATCAGTTTGTTTGTTTCAAAAAAATTCACATTTGAACCATTCATAGGTCACTTAACTATCCATATGGAAAATTGTATCCGAATGGTTCATGTGCTCTCAATCCTGCCCTCCCTTTAATCTTTCTTTTCAATTTTTTATATTTTAGTAATGATTATTATTTTGTCATTCATTCTTATATTTTGTTGCACTAAAATTTATATATATACTCCCTTTATCCCTCCCATTTATTTACACTTTTTCGGATTTACTTTCCAATTGTTTAAATTTCAATTTTTTTAAAAAAATATTAAAGTTCTTATAATTTTTAAAATAAATACATTTACTACTTCTCTCCACTGTACCAACTTTATACATATAATATTAATCGGTCTCATTACTTTACTCGTATTTTTAACCTTCCTCCACTATTTTATCCTTTATCTTAAACTTCGTGCCCAACCCAAATGTAAACATTTGGGAAGGACGGAAGGAGTAATAAAAAATAGTTTTAATATTAATAGACAAAAATTCCATAAATTAAATTCTTTGATTTAATAAAGATTATTCACTTACTTAAAAAAAATTATATTATCAAATATCTTGATATATGTTATTCTAATATACTTATTATCCGTAACAAATTAAAATTATTTTTTAAATATTGATACGAGAAAAATTCCTACTTGGTGGAGTCTACTTAGGTGATTTATATAATGTGAGAACGTAACTAGGAGCATAAAACTCTATTGATAATTTAAAATTTTAATTACATCCCACCTTCAATGATATATAGATTCTTAAATCTTGTACTTTTTTTATACTTAATTTAATAATTAATTGCAAAATTTAATCATTCAGAAATCATAAAAGAAAATGTATACCAAATAATCTTATTCATTCAACATTCAAATTTTTGATTCATTCATATCATTCAGATATATTAATAATTCAGATATAAATGATTCAGATTTGCCAAATGACCCCTTAGTCAAAGACACATTCTTAATTACATGCCTAATTGCATAATCTGACTTATAAATAAAAACTTTTTCCATCCCAATTTATCTGTCCTGTTTGACTTTTTACGGTCAACTTGACCAAATTTTGACTGAAAATTTCATATAGTATATAATCGAAAAAACTTATAAAAATTATATTATTAGAAAGTACACGTAATCTACTTTAATACGTATTCTTCGTTTTTTCAAAATAACGAAAGATTGATGTTTAATTTATGGTTAAAGTTGAGTCAATTTGACCACAAAAAATCAAACAGGACATATAAATTGGGACGGAGGGAGTATGTACTATTTATTTTAATTTTTTTTTTGTAAATAAAAATTTAAAATGAATAATTTTATTTACAAAAAAATTGAAAAAATAATTAAAAAAATTATATGATCAATACATCTTAAATTATGTATAAAAATTAAATTTAAACAAGTAAATTGGGACGGAGTATACATTATTATTCGGTAAATAATAATTGAAAATTATAATACGAATACATGATTGAGGTTGACACTCATGTGCTAGTCGAAAAAAGATTTATTTTTATTGGAAAGACTCCGTGTGTGCATCCTCTATTCGTCTCATTCACCTGCCCCAAACAGAGAGAGTACCCATTATAATTAACCGGCCAATGGTGAATTTTTTTAATCGGAAGCTTGCAATGATCACTAATTTTTAAGAGTAACGTTAAGTAATACAAAAATGGTACCAAAGTAATTATAAAATATAAAATAATGTGACAGGGTATGTGTCGAAATTTAATATGTGAACGTATATTAGTCCTGAAAAGCTCCCTAACTTTGGTGAACAGGGCCTATTTTTTCGATGAAATCAAATAAAGTACCGATAGTGTCACAACAACGGTTTTATCACAACAACAGTTTTATCACCTAATGGATGAAGACGAATGTTTTTTCCACAACATTTGCTGTGATTTTATACTCCTTTTCATCATGTGTGAAGAAAATAGTCCCTTTGTTGGAGTCAGTCCTCGCAGTGGTCCAAATTTGCATTATCTGCTTAAACCAAACTTGAGAAGGCGAGGTTAAAGCATACGAATATCACTCTGTGCTAGAAAATCTTGAATCATATAAAAATCAGAGTGAATATCATCATAAGACAAGGGTGCTTTGAAATTATTGGCAGCAAAAGTACGGTCATGGAGAATGTATTTGGTAGAGACGGATTTTGAGATGGGATCAGCATTTTCCATTGTTAAAATTAGGGTTTCACATAGAAAATTCGAGTTTGAATGGTTTGCAGAGAGAAGGAAGAAGGTGAACAAGTTGTGTGTAATGTGTCTCTCGTGAATATGATTAGTTTGTAGAAAACTGATAGAGATATAACTACACAGTAATACAACTTACACATGGAAACAGTTAATTGGATGGGAGTTATTAGTGGACTAGATAATGTGTTAAACTAGTTAGCAGTGCATGTATTTTAAGGAATAGTTGTGTGTTACTGCACCTATAAACTAGCAAATACCTTAGCACATTATTTTGAATTATAAAAGACTCTCAATTTAAGCATAAAAATCACTCTCAAATATATTAAAGTATGAATTAAGAAAAATAATTGTACAACATCATAAAATACTTACAATCAGTATTTGAACTTATCAGGATTTGATTACCTCATCATGATTCAACTTATCAGGATTTGTCTTACCTGGTCAGGATCTGATTGTCCATGTCAGATTTGACTCACCTTGACATGATATGGTGTGTCATGATACGACCTTTCTATGTCAGGATCTGACTGGTCCAATCAGGATTTGACTGGTTACTTCTTTTCATGGTTGATCATTCCAAGTTCATATATGAGCTTGGAAAAAGTTGCTTCTAGTAATGGCTTGGTGAGGATATAGCTACTTGTGGATCAGTTGGAACAAAGTGCTGTTCAATTGTTCATTCCATGACATGTTCCATAATAAAGTGATATCTGATACTGATGTGTTTTGTGAGAGAGTGTTGAACTGGATTTCCTGTCGAGACAATGACACTTTGATTATAACAGTAAATATGAATTTTAGAATAAGACAATCCATAGTCCAACAACTGATTTCTCATCCAAAGAATCTGAGCACAACAGCTGCCTGCAGCAATATACTCAACTTCGGCTGTAGAAGTAGAGATAGATTTCTGTTTCTTGCTTTGCCATGTCACAAGTCTTCCACCTAAATACTGACATCCATCTTAGGTACTTTTTCTGTCAATTTTGGATCGTGTAAAATCAGCATCTGAAAGGCCTATCAGATTAAAATCTGATTCTCTTGTATACCACAAACCAAGTGATTGATTTCCCTTCAAGTATCACAATATTCTTTTGACAGCAACCAAATGAAGTTCTCTAGGCTTGACCTAAAATCTTGCACACAAACAGGTTGCATACATATTATCTTGTCTATTTGTAGTTAGATACAGTAATGAACCAAGCACACCTCTGTAAGTAGTGATGTAATTTCATTACCTTGATCAAGATCCAACTTTGTAGTTGTGGCCATTGAAGTTGTAGCTGTGGTACTTTCTTGCATGTTGAATCTAGTCAATAGATTCTTTGGATACTTAGACTGATTTACAAAGATACCCTCATCAGTTTGTAACTTGCAATCCCAGAAAGTAGCTCAATTCCCACATCATGCTCATTTGATACCTTGACTTCATAAGATCAGAAAATTTCTTGCACAGTTTGTTGTTAGTAGAACCAAAGATTATATCATCAATATAGATTTGCACCAAAAGCAGATCCTTACCCTTATAATGTAAAATAAGGTTTTATCAATTGTACCTCTCTTGAAACCACCAATACACCATATTTGACCTGTAGTAACACCAAAAAAAAGTGTTAAAATGACCAAAAAATGTTACCTAAAGCCAAATTATTGGTTATGTTTACACTTTTTGAAAATAAGGGGGTGTTGGATTTGAGCCTGTTACAATAGGGGTCTATGGTTACATTTTTTGAAATTTTGGTAACACCTCTCACTGTGTTACAATAGAGTACCTATAGTTATATTTTCTATTTCTATGGTTACAAGTTGAAAATGTAACCACTGTTGTGTTGCAACATACATAACCCTATAGTAACACCTAAATATGTGTTGGAATATACTTTTTTGCAACACCATATTAGCTATTGTAACACAAGATTATAAAATAGTTAAATTATTTTGGTATCATTTTTATAGCCTATTGTAACACCACCTTTTTTAAACATTCGTGTAATCTACTATTACACTCTCTCATATTTTTAATAAGAACATACCAAAATGTAATATTGGTTACACTTTCTGATTTTGAAAATGTAATAAAACCTAAATCTACTTCCAATGAAATGATACGACTTGATCAATACATACCATTAAGGATTAAATGGGTAATGACCCTTAGTATCACAATTTGGGGGAAAAAGGCTCTGAATCTCACACCCGCTGAAATATAGCCTTTTCTATCACTTGAAAACGCAATATTTTTTTTGCCTTTTCAATTCAAACAAAAAACGCATCTATTATTTGCGTTTAATAATGACAGGTGATTTTATTTCTTATGAAATAATTCAGAAAACATTGTTTAATTTTGCGTTACCGAGACATCCAACAACACGAGGGGCGTTCAAACTACCATTTGGTAGAACCAATATTTCCTCAACATAGTGGCCAAGCATAGAGCCTGGACCTTAACTAACACAATCGATTTAAAGAACCAAGCGGCCCTCTTTTTCTCTATCTATGTTAAATGTCAGAAGCTTGACTCATCTCAGCAAGTTTCTTTATACATTTGATAGGAGGATTTGAACCTTGGTCAGCAAGTACACAGAGCTTTTACACGGACCGCACATCCACTACACTAGCATTGACATATGTAAACGAATATAAACACAATATTTAATAACATTTTTGAGTGATAAAAAGACCATTTAATCCAACCTGTGAGATTTTGGGTCTTCTCTCCCCAAATTGTGAGAATAAGGGCCATAATTCGGATTAAATACAATCAACTTCAGAATTTAACCAAGGTACAAATTCATTCTAATATTACAAAGTTCCAAAAGCAACCCAAAATAAAAGTTCCAAATTACGTCTTAAGTTCCCATTAACTACTTAATACCATATCAAGTTCACAAAAGTACTTAAATAAGTAGGTATAGTAGCTGCTTAAACATCAATATCATTATCGGCACTGGAGTTGGAGTTTCCATCTGCACTAGAGTTGCCTTCTGCAATAGAGTTGCCTTCTGCACTGGAGTTGCCATCACTGGAGTTATTGTCATCTGGCAAGTTAATTTTCAGTTCAGGATTTTTCTTGGCCAACTTTCTCAGCGTCTCCTGAATTTTCCTGTCTAATTTCTCGTCCATCTCTTTTTCAAGCTGAGCACGAATCTTTGCTGTAAGTTCTGCCACATACTGATCATCCTGAACTGTGGTTGAAGTTGCAGCCTTTTCCTTAACTTCTTTTTTCAAAGAAACCCTCCCAACAAGAAAAGACGGGTCGTGTTCCTTGCTACCATAAACCAATTTATTTGCAGCTGTAAGGAATATATGTACATTAGTTTGATGATATGTTTAACAAAACACTTAAGTAGAAGTTTAGTGTTTGTAGCCTCAACGGATAAGACCACTTTGGCTATCCGTTGATGGTGCAGCTTTACTTAGAAATAAGTCTAGTGTTGTAGCACATTTCAGTCTCTGTATTTAAGATATAATTCTTAGAAGTTGAGAGAAAATATAAGTCATGTTGACTACTAGAAGATATGCTAATAGGAAGGCCAATTGTAAATATTTCATGCCTTGTAATTTTGTATAAATGAAGTGGTATCAACGGATATCTTAAAGACCTTCAACGGATGAGAAACAAAGCTTCAACGGATGTCTCTAAAGCTTCAATGGATAGAGCTTCAACTGCTAACATATCAACGGATAAAGCCATCAACGGATGAAGGCTTCAACGGATGTTCTGTTAAATAGCAGTTGATAAGTGGTAGTTGTAACAGCAGACAGAGGCACGTGGGTTGACAGAGATAACTGAAATGTGGAAGCCTAATTTCAGGAACATCAGAAAAAGCAGCCGTTCTACTCTAGTACAAAGAGGCAATAGTCAACAAAGTACTTGAGTGATATGGAGAAGAAACAAGTGGAGAACTTATTTTACTATTGTATTTTTATCTTTGTCTTCACTTGTACACTTGGTGATATATAAACCAAGTAGCAGCTAGTAATTAGAAGAGAATTTTTCCAGTGCTTTTTAGAAAAATCTTGAGAGAAAAATTATCTAGTTTGTACTAGGATGCAGCTGTGATCAACATCTTGAATCACAGATTTTCTGAAATACCATCTCTGGTGGAACAACAATCCACCAGAAAAGTTTTTAAGGTCTGTTGTGTTCTTTACATTAGTGCTTGAATATATATCTATCTGTATTAGCTTAAAGCAATTCACTCACTTGTTTATCTTGAACACAAAGCCTTCAAAACTGCTCAAAACTTGAAAAAGTTTTGAGATTTACATTCAACCCCCCTTCTGTAAATCTCATTGTTAGTCCACTAGGAATAACAATTGGTATCAGAGCAAGCTCTTGACAAACAAAGAGTTTAAAGATCTTGGTAACTAACAAAGATGAGTAAGAAGGATATTGGAGTAAAAATCCCAGTTCTTGACAAAGACAGTTATCACCATTGGAAGGTGAAAATGCACCTTCATCTACTCTCCCAAGATGAAGGTTATGTAAACTGCATTGAGAATGGTCCTCACATTCCCCACAAAGTAGCCACAGTTGCTACGGCCACAATTGCTGTTGGTCAATCCATTCCAAAACCTAGAGCAGAATGGACAATGGAAGACACAGAAGAAGTCCACAAGGATAAGAAGGCTATGAACATTTTGTTTAATGGTCTTGACAAGGATATGTTTGATAATGTGATAAATTGCACAACTGCCAAAGAGGTTTGGGACACAGTTCATCTACTGTGTGAAGGTACAGAACAAGTAAAAGAAAACAAAATGCAGCTTCTCATTCAACAGTATGAGTATTTTCATTTTGAAGAAAATGAATCTTTAAATGACACATTCAATAGATTCCAAAAGCTGTTGAATGGACTGAAGCTGTATGGTAGAGTGTACCAGGTGAAGGATTCAAATCTTAAATTTTTAAGATCCTTGCCAAAGGAATAGAAACCCATGACTGTCTTCTTGAGAAACTCTCAAGATTATAAGGACTTCACTCTTGAAAGATTATATGGAATCTTGAAGACTTATGAACTAGAGCTGGAACAGGATGAGGTATTGGAGAAGGGAAGAAAGAAAGGAGGTTCAGTTGCCTTGGTAGCTGAAAATGAGAAAGAATGCAGACAAGAAACTGTGAGATCTACATCAAACTCCAACATACAGCTGTATGTATTTGTTTTAAAGGTAGTTTTTAGAATACTTACAGTTTATTCTTAAACGGCTGAAACTCACTTACATATATTTATTGTTTAATCTTTTATTTATGCTTTTTAATTTGAGAAAGTATAAAAGCCCTTCTGATTTTTCATTTTTACTTTACACTTTCTTGAAATTTTAAAGCTTTTAACATTTTCTCTCTGCAACCTTCAAGTTATTCTCTGCAATTTCTACTTACAACAATGGCACCAGTAGTAAAAATTATGTCTCAATCTGGGTTCATCTATGAGAAGAACAATTTCATAGCTTTGGTAGCAAAGAATGAAGCCCACTCAGATTATCACAAAATGATGGACTTCATCAAAAACTGTAAACTTAGCTATGCAATGCTGGAAGCCCCAATGATTTACTGTGAAGTAGTTGAGGAGATTTGGACAACTGCTGAGTTCAACTCCATAGATATGACCATCTCTTTCACTCTCAAAGGTAAAAATCACTGTGTTAACTGTGATGATTTACTAGCATGTTTTAAATTTCCTGAGAACAATGCCATGACACCACACACTGATAATGATGTATCCAGCATGTTAGATTCCATAGGTTATTCTCTTAACTCTGCTAGTTTAGGGAGTATTAAAAGAAAAGGCCTTAGGAAAGAATGGAGTTTTCTTGGGGATGCCTTTATCAAGGTTTTCTCTGGGAAAATTAGTAATTTTGATGCCATAACTTCATCTCTTGTTAATATGCTCTATATGCTTGTTTCCGATAGGT
Source organism: Apium graveolens (assembly GCF_009905375.1). Classification (NCBI taxonomy): domain Eukaryota; kingdom Viridiplantae; phylum Streptophyta; class Magnoliopsida; order Apiales; family Apiaceae; genus Apium; species Apium graveolens. The sequence continues at coordinate 204,108,485 of NC_133647.1, forward strand.
ATTTAAACTTTAGCAATTATGTTATGCTAGAATTGGGTACTAGATTAGGTAACAAAGCTAATAGACCTAATAACATCTATTATGCTAGATTCTTTATGTTATTGGCTAACCATGTTGCTGAAGGTTTGGTCATAACCAATGAGAATAACAAACTCAAGTGCTGGGCACAAGAGAAAAGAGTTCTTGCAGATTTATTGAGAATGGATCTCAACAGCAGTGTACCATTGGTATATTTACCAATCATGGATGCACCTCAGGTAAGTGAGGTAATTGTTTCTACAACTCCTACTTCTTCCAACCCCTCTATTTCTTTATCTTCTAGTGTGCCCATGGAATCTGTGACAATGCCCCAACAGATTCCTACCAAGGTCACCAAAACTAAAATTTCAAAATCAAAGACAAAGAAAACCACCTCTGTTGTTTCTCAAAAGACAACAGTTGTAACACCTACCCTTAACCCTGAGGGGAGTGAACAGGGTGTGAGTGGTGAGGGGAGGGGTGAACATCAAAGAAACCCCCAGGATAAGGAAGGATAGATAAGTGTTTCCCAAGCTAGCCAAGCCACAGTTTCTCAAAAAGCCGTGGTGGTTGAAAAGGTTACTAGCACATCCCTAGCTGCATTCTCCCAAAAGGATGCAACTATTGAAAATAGTTCCCAACCAGGAACACAGAACAAACGAGGGAGGGACACAGAAGCCAAACACTCACCAACAAAAGCTTTTATTAGAAGAAAGAGGGCTAGAACCCAATCTTCTACACAGGGTGCACACACTGCACAGATACATCCATCTGTATCTATGCCTTCTCAAACTCAGTTTGATGTGGCTCCAATAAATGTGGAGTCACAGCCCCATTCTCTCACAATTAACACACATCAATCAACACACACTTCATCACCATCTCTGGATGTGGATATGTTATTTCCATCAATTCCTGATTCTCCCTCTTTACAACTCAGGGAGGAGCCCCACTCAAATACAGGTGATCATCATCTTTTAGATGATTTGTTGGATCACCCGCAAATTCTTTCAGATGTAATTGAAGGATCTGTGTCACCAAAACTCAAATCAATCCACACAGATTCAACAGTTATATCACTTTCAATTTCTACTTCTTTTCCTTCTTCAACGGATATCACTCATCCGTTGACAAGTGGTTGTTCTTCAACGGATAAGCTTAACAGCAGTTATCCGTTGATACCATCAATGTCACCTTCAACGGCTATTTCATATCCGTTGATAGTCTCTACACACACAACTGAAACAATTCCAAGTGTAGAAGACATGATTACTGTACAATCACTTTTAGGACTGAGGGAAGGGAGTGACAATTTGAGTGAGAGGCTGGGTTGCTCCCAGACAAAAGGAGAGATTGAGAGTTCAAATAAGCATGCTATTTCTTCCAGCATGGTAAAAGTAAGTGAGAGGAGTACCACCTTAGTAGGTGAAGGTGAGGGTGTGAGGAGTGTGAGCCAGGGGGAGCCCCTGATGCAAGAATATAGAGAAAAAGAGAGAAAGGCAGGTACAACAGATATAAGGGTGGATCCAGCCATTGCTAGTGAGTCAATGATTGTGGATGATGCTGAAAAGGAAAGACAATTTCAGCAACATTACAAAGCTGTAATTGATAACATTTCCTTGGATGCTGACACTTTTACTCATCCTGTGTCAGCCTATCAGTTGTTGGCTGCTCAGGGCAATGAGGAGGCAGAAAAGACACTACATCTAGTACATACAACAGAATCTCTTTAAAGGGATAAAGCTGCTATTAACAAGATGCCTTCTATAGCTGGTGAGTCATCTGAGGAATTTGGAGTAAATTCTGATGATGATGACTCTATTTCTTTTGATGGAAGCATGAACTTAGGGGGAGATGAAAGCCCTAGTTCTATTCCAAATTTACCTGAATGGGCCTTGACAAAGGAGTCTACACTAGGGCAATTCAATGTCTCCTTAGTCAAACAAATCAGTACTATCCAACAGGCCATTCAGAAAACTTCACATGCTGGTACCAAGGCAATCCTTACAGCTCACCTGGACTCACTGCATCTCATAAAGTTGCAGCAAGTAAGCCAGAATCAGAGTGTGGATGAACTCAAGAAGGATATTGCTGACTTGAAATCCTACAATTCTGAAAAATTGGATTCAGTCATGCCCTATGGTACAATGAAGGACTTATTGTTGAGATTGAAAAAGGATTCAAATACTGAAAAGAGGCTGGCTAAGTTAGAAGACAGAGTCCAAGTTATTAAAAATTCTGTGGCCAGCATTCTTCACAACCAACAATCTCAAACAAATCTACTTATGCAGCTGGCAAAGGCACAAGGCTTGACCCCTCTCCTTGATGATAACAAAAAGGGGGAGAGAAAAAGGGAAGGGGAAGGAGAGCCATCTACAAAAATCCAGATATCTAAAGTGCTAGTTCCTGCCATCACTACTTCTCCAATTATGCAAATCAAAGGAAAGCCTGATGGAATTGACCTAATCCAGCTAGCAGCAGCTGAAATTCAAGTAAAAGAGCAAATGAGGAGAATTGATGAAAGGGTGCAACAAATGTTTGGCTCAACACAAGATAAATCAATATCTGTGAAACATAGCACAAAGGTTGAACCAATCATTATGGAGCACAAGCCAGAAAGGAGGAATAAGGTTGGAGAGACTTCTTTCAAGAATTTAAAACCTATAGTTCTCAAGCCCAACGCTAGATCCAGCAAGGACTCCACAAAGAATCCCCTAGACTTTGCTCAGATGAAAGAAGTGGACTTTCCTCTTCCAAAGCCTGATGAAGACAAAGTTTTGGGTGCTAACATCAAAAAGCTTAAGGAGACCAAGGACATAGTTGAAAGAATGAAAATGGCCATTATCTTTAGAGAGGGAAAGAGTATCTGTGGGATGCAAGGACATCCCAAATTTCTAAAGGCCAAGAGGGAAGAAACCAAAAGGTTGAAGAAAGAAGCTGAAAAACTCAAGGCTGACAAAAGAGCACAAGCAAAGCTTGAACAACAGCTAAAGTCAAGTCAAGTTGAAGGAGAGAAAGGAATTGAAGTCAGGGGTGAAGACAAGATTGCAAACCTAGATGAGGTTTTTGGGAGTATATTTGGTGAGAGTATGGAGGAAAGAGAGGAATGGCAGAAGGGAAACAGAAGAAAGGCCAAGGCACATAGAAGGAGTGAAGATAACACTGAAGAAACTAAATCAATATCTAAACCACTACCTTCCATACCTGAACCTTGTGTTGCTGATCCCACAATAAACATCCATGGTGAACTAATCACCCCAAAAGAGGAACCTATTGATTGGGACACCATCAAATTGCCTACCTTTTTAACCACTCTTCCACTACCAAAGAAACAGAAAAGAAAATCCAAATCTACACCTCCCCTAACCTCTAAGAAATTCACTCAAAAACAAAAACCTAAGCCTATGCCACCCATTTCTAAAGATGATTATGTTCACATCTGTGACATAAAAGAAATTTCAGACATTGAACTCTATCTGGATGAGCTGGAGGATGTAAGGGGAATAGCTGCCTACAGACAGCTACCAGAGAGATTGGTGTTCAGATACAAAGGAGCTGGGGAAAGAACATGGCCTCTCTACAGGATTCTGAATGAAGGCTACTCTACCTTGATCAGAGTCTTTTCAGCCATACAAAAGGATTCTGGCTTTACCAGGACTGCCAAGACTGAAATTCTCAACAAGATTGCCAACATAAGGAAAACTTGGAGGGAGCCCAATGCTTTGCCCAGAACTTTACTCATTCAAGAAAGGGGAATTACAATCCACAAATCACCTCATTGGTTGATGGAATTTAGAGATAATAAAGGAGTCAGAAGATTTTTCAGACTTGAAGACCAACTCAAGATTGCCAGCAATGAAACTCTCAAGGAAATGCAATCTAAGTTGGATATCAGTGATGAGGATGAAGCTGAATTCTACAGACAACTCCAACTCCAAATTGAGGAAAATGACAAAGGGCTAGGAAAGAAAACAAGGGAACAAAGAAGAAAAAGATGATTTGCTCAGACTAGAGGAGCACCCTTGGAAATTCTGTAAATCTTCAATTACCTCCTAGTACATACACTTTTGCAGCACTTTTAAATTTGTACTTAGTTTCAATTTATATATTTGTTAAGTGTTTTGTTATCATCAAGTTAACCCTGAATTTATGTCTACAATTCTTATAGACATAAATAGGGGGAGATTGTAAGGAATATATGTGCATTAGTTTGATGATATGTTTAACAAAACACTTAAGTAGAAGTTTAGTGTTTGTAGCCTCAACGGATAAGACCACTTTGGCTATCCGTTGATGGTGCAGCTTTACTTAGAAATAAGTCTAGTGTTGTAGCACATTTCAGTCTCTGTATTTAAGATATAATTCTTAGAAGTTGAGAGAAAATATAAGTCATGTTGACTACTAGAAGATATGCAAATAGGAAGGCCAATTGTAAATATTTCATGCCTTGTAATTTTGTATAAATGAAGTGGTATCAACGGATATCTTAAAGACCTTCAACGGATGAGAAACAAAGCTTCAACGGATGTCTCTAAAGCTTCAACGGATAGAGCTTCAACTGCTAACACATCAACGGATAAAGCCATCAACGGATGAAGGCTTCAACGGATGTTCTGTTAAATAGCAGTTGATAAGTGGTAGTTGTAACAGCAGACAGAGGCACGTGGGTTGACAGAGATAACTGAAATGTGGAAGCCTAATTTCAGGAACATCAGAAAAAGCAGCCGTTCTACTCTAGTACAAAGAGGCAATAGTCAACAAAGTACTTGAGTGATATGGAGAAGAAATAAGTGAAGAACTTATTTTATTATTGTATTTTTATCTTTGTCTTCACTTGTACACTTGGTGATATATAAACCAAGTAGCAGCTAGTAATTAGAAGAGAATTTTTCCAGTGCTGTTTAGAAAAATCTTGAGAGAAAAATTATCTAGTTTGTACTAGGATGCAGCTGTGATCAACATCTTGAATCACAGATTTTCTGAAATACCATCTCTGGTGGAATAACAATCCACCAGAAAAGTTTTTAAGGTCTGTTGTGTTCTTTACATTAGTGCTTGAATATATATCTGTCTGTATTAGCTTAAAGCAATTCACTCACTTGTTTATCTTGAACACAAAGCCTTCAAAACTGCTCAAAACATGAAAAAGTTTTGAGATTTACATTCAACCCCCTTCTGTAAATCTCATTGTTAGTCCACTAGGAATAACAGCAGCTTCAACATTTCCTCCAGTTTTGAGAATCTTGCCAATGTCATCCTGTAGACCAATATATTACGACCAGTCTCAACACTCTCAAAGTGAAGAAATGTAAATCTAATAACATTACGACTAGTCACATACATTTATACAAAATATTATGACCAAGAAAATTTCATATATCCCAATCTCACATGTCATCCAGATTTCAAAGGGAAAATCAGAGTTTAAATTTTAACATACAATTTTTTTCATAACCGCCTCAGTGGGGACCTTGTACTCACGCTTGGGGTTTTGTTTGCGGGTTTCTACAAAAATATGGGCATCTGATATCGGTGTCGGAGGTTCCTTATCAGGGTCCTCAGGATCAACTTCCAGTTCCTCATCAAGATTCTCAGGATCCACCTCCCTTTCAAGTTCCTTCCATAAAAAACAGGGTATTTTATAAATATGTCCTACTTTCTAAATCGCAATTATGAATATGTCCTACTTCATAAATCCATTTATAAACATATCCTATTTATAAATATGTCCTATTTACAAATATATCCTATTTAAAATTCATCAAATTTTATTTAATAAAAGCCTACGATACAGGTTCTGATAAACTGAAGCTGAGGAATTCTTAATACTCAAGGGAAGCTTTTAAATTATATCTTTGATTAAATTAATTTCAAAACCAATTTCATAAATTTAGCGTCTTCAGTTTTAACCAAATTTGGACATCAAATTTTTCACAAATTCTTTCACTTCATTCCTATATAATTCACTATACTTAGGTTGATTTAACCAAGTACTATCCTGATCAGTCATATCTACATAAAAAGAAAAAGATCATTAAATTTTCCTTTACCATTAAAATTATACAATATTAGCACCACCTTAATTATTTATGTTTTATCATTTTATTATCTGCTTATATGATTAAAGGACATAAATACATCTTGATTACACTACTTAATTTACATAACCAGTCCTTATAAGCTAATTTATCACATTAATTAAGTTCTAATTTTTTAAAGGATGATTATCACTTTAATTAAGTTTTAAATGTTGATTTAAAGGACGATTTCAAGGTACTCAGGCGCCGAGGCTCGTCTTCGCGACTTAATAATACGCTTCTACTTCTAATACTACAGAGGTGAGAGGACAACAGTACTGTTCTACTTCTAACACTACATCCTTAACCATTTAATATTGTTCAGTAACCATCACAACATAAAACCAGAACTAAAAAACATAACATAGTGTTAGGTCACACACACTGTAGAAGGGGGTTGAATACAGTGTTTACTACAATCAAATCGAATTAAAGAACACAAGTAACAGAACACATATTTTATTCAACACAATAAACTCTGTTACAATATGGAACTGTCCTCTCTCAATAATGAACAAATAATCACGAGAGCTGTTAGGGTTACAAAGAATAATGACTTCGATTAAGATAACACCTATAGTGTAAACCCTATGTCTGTGTTTATATACTACACAGTTATAAGATAATGTTCTAATTGATATAGAATATAATTCTGCTTCCTAAAATATATCAACTAGTTATCTTTTCTTCCAAGTATTTTATTCTTCATAGAATTCCTTCTTCATGCATATTTCTTTCTGTCTTAGTCTCGATCTTCTTTCCTTTCAATCAGCCGTCTGCCTTATCTGAAAGTCATCTTAAGTCCTGATATTATCTCCTGATAAATATCTTCTGATAACTTAAGTTCTGATAACTTAAGTTCTGATATCTTAAGTCCTGTCTTCAGTATAAGTACTGATTTCAAGTTAAGTACTGATTTATCCTGTTAAGTAAGATCTGAAAACTTAAACACAAATCATATTAGCCATGACATCACAAATATATCTAACAATCTCCCCCAACTTGTAAATTAGCATAATATACAAGTTCAACAGATATTTGATGATGTCAAAAATATTAAGTACAAATGCATGAGAATTTGACTAGATAACTACAACTTACAGTCCTTTCAGCTTTACCATCCTTAAGATCTGATAACAGCTTCAGTCTATATACACTTCAGAATTTAAGTAGTTGTAGATCTTTGACTTGGCTTCAATTTCTGATCTCTTTGATATCAGGAGTTATTCTGAGATAATTCCTTAAAAGACTTCTCTAAGCATATTCAAGTTCATTAACCATCCTCCTTTTAGCATTTATCAATTCAGCTGTATCTTCACCAATTTGAAAAATAGCTGCCTTGAGATCATTTATCTTAGCTTTTCTTATCGCCTGATCTAGTCTAATCAGATATGCCTTGTCAGACTCTAGATTGAATTCCACAGCCTTATAACCTAGAAAAGTAGTTATAATCTTAGCAGTGTTAGGCTTCATTTTAACAATATTACCTTTGTGATCTCTGTACTTGGGACAGTATGTGCTGTCAGTCTTTACAGAATAAAGCTTCTTCTGTCTTTGAATTTATGACTTTAAATAACCTGCAGCACTATCTGTTAATTTGTCTTTCACTTGAAGTAGGAATAGAACATGTTCCAGTTCCTCAAAATATTTCAGTGGTATAGCATTCTGCCTGATATGGTATACCCTTCCTTCTGTCATAAAATATAACAAGATATGTTCTTTCAAAAAGGTATGGTAAACCATTTTTACAGATTCAAGTTGATTCAATCTTTCAGGAGTTGCTCCAACACCTGGTTCACTTAAGGAAGTTGGATCGTTGGTAGTATTGTATACTCTTCTTTCATCAGAACTACCCAATCCAGATTTATCTCTTACTTCCTTTCCTGTAACAACTCTTGCTTCAAAACCACTTGTTGCAGTCTTCAAAGATTGAGTATGTTTAGCTTTGGTGAATCCTGGTAGGAGTATCTTTGAATGTGTAACATGAGCAATGTCAGAGGTTTCCTTATCCTTATCTTCTGATATCAAGCCAACTTGAGCTATGTCAGAAGTTGCTTGCTTCACTATCATATCAGAACTTGATACATCTTGACTCTGAACAACATGAGCCATGTCAGAGGTTGTTTGAGAATTCTTCTTTGTCATCAGAGTAAGACTAACATCTTCTTCATCATCAGTTATTTCTTCATCCATGGCTGGCATATAAACCTTTACAGGTTCATCAACTTTTTCTTTGCCCTTGGACCTTGGATCAATTTCCACTTGTGATTGTCTTATACAATTGGAGATTGTAAAAAAAACCAAGTGGATATTAATTTTAATTGAAATTGAGTGTGTTGAAAATAAAATATACATGATCAAGTCGAGAAAGTTAAAAAAGTTAAGGATAATATTGGTCGTAATCGAAGAATGGGAGTATCAACAAACCATCAACAAACCACATAGCAACCTCATTACTTTGGGGTTATTGAAAAATGTAAAATAGTACATGTTGAGGATGATTATATCAAGTCTATCATTTGTTGCAACTTTGCATGAATTACTCAATTTTTAAAGTTCTTTGCATCTAGTGCAAGAGTTTTTAGTGTTCTAATTAATTTGACATGCATAGTTCTTCCATTCTACAATATTTTTGGACTAGTATATTATATATCTAATACGACAACTTGCACTTCAATGAAATATTTTATTCCATCTAGACGCCATGTCACATCTGTTAAGCCTCTGTTAGTTCTCTGTTATCTCATGCTTCATATACTTGTACAACCCTTCAAATACTTCCACTCATCTTGTGCTCCCATTTTCAAAGCCCGAATGCCCTAAATTTCTGCAGACTGAGGAATCACAGAGGTGGGAATGTGTCAAATTCAATGGATGTATATTAATTGTTACTTTTCCTTCTTCGGTCATCGTAGCTTTCTTCGCAGGGTAGCCGGTCCAAGTTAATTTCTTTAAATACAATTACCTTATATTTTTTTAAACTTTGTTTTGAAACTTTTGTTCTGTAGGTTAATAAAGCATCGTAATGACTAAAATATGGCAATTTCTTTGAAGAATTGTGGGTTCCATAATCGAGTTTTTATGTAAGTTGTTCGATGTAATGATTCATCACATTAATGCTAGCATTCTTCATTCTACGTGCATTTCTCAAGGTCAGGTTTCTTTCTTAAATATATGTCATGTCTGGAAGAAATGACTCTCATGTAAGTTAGATTTATGTCCATCTTAGACAAAAACTGTTACCTCTTTGGATGCCTGCTTCAAACTGATTTTTTTAAATGTTTTATTTAGAGTTGCAAAGGTTATGTTCTCTAACCTCTATATAAAATTCCACTTAATTTGAGCTCCTGCATCGTATAATTTCTGGTGATAAGATCAGTTGAAAATCTAAAGAATACTTAAGTATCTTATAATCTACTATCTTTATTGGTCATAGTATTTTTCAGACAATAGTAAGTGAAAAGCTACACAGTTTATATACTTGACATTAATAACACAAGAAATAAGGATATTTCGGTACTACACATGTGTCTAAAAGGAGAAGAATGGTTAGAAGGGGAAGAGATGAGCAGATGAATTCAAATAGACTTAAAAGGTAGTAGAGCGTACGTGAGAATTGGAGAAGTCTATAGAGTGTAGACCGCAGATGTGGATGTTAATTGTAAGAGCCATGTGTTCAGTTCTTGAATCAAAGACTTAACAAAAATAAATGCTATTGCCACATGAACTTTCATAAATAACAACATAGTCCCTTAAGTTTATAAATATTACTAAATAATAACTGGGAATTTGTTTGACATCAATCCAGAAAATATGAATAATCTTTCTTGTTCAACATCTATAGCTTTCGATCTATTTCATACATTAAAACATGTTTGAACACATAAAAGATAGTAGAGCGTACTTGAGAATTGGAGACAACTAATGTTAAAATATGATCACGACCTTAAAGCAGTGAAATAGAGGCCAAATAGACTAATGAAAAATACATAGCATTATTGTTTGCTTTTTTCAGTTGTGTTCCGGGGCCCACATTTAGAAGTATGAATTTAGGTGAAATCACATAATTACTTTCCTATAATTATGATGAGGAACTTTTTATGCAAAAGTAAAATTTAAAGCAGAGAGGCGGGTGTGTCAAACAAAATTAATTTCATGCTTACATGGCTTAGGAAAAAAATAATATACAATTCAAGGTTTATTTTTAATATCTTATCATAACCTCATCGTTTTTTTAATAAAAAAATCTTCGTGATGGTGCACACTAGATTTTAACACTCTAGAGTTTCTTACAAAGAAGCTTATATGTGAGCAGACAAATGATGGATAAGGTACCTTCCCGTTGGATCAGGATGGCCTCTAAAAGTAACTAAATGTTTGGCGCGATATTAATGGCAGACATCATGGCCCTGTAAAAAAATTAAATAAATTATCAATCGACTTACAAAAAATTGAAGACTTAGATTTTTAAATCATAGGAGCAATAAAGATCTTGGTTATATTGAGTATTACCGATAACTGGAGGTGGTGCTCTGTGAAGATGTGAAGAATATCAAACAGGATCCTCAAAAGGAAAAGGTGGTAATGCGGGGGGCATGACCGAGGATTAGGTGGAAGTGGGAAAAAAGAATCTGAGGAAGATTTCTGAAAAACATGGTGAACTGAATCCTGTTATGAATATCGATGTTGAAGAACTATGTGCTCCAAGTTCAGCTGAGGTTGATGCAAAGGAAGATGATTCGGAGAATAGAGAAGAAGTGAACGACGATGCAAGCGATGCACATGGAAATGAAGTTGTAGGGGCCAACTGATATTTTATGTTTAAGTCATCCGCAGTTTGCTAGCTAGCTAGATTACTTTTGTTTAAATTCGAAAGCGAATTTTGTTTAGTTCTTCATGTATGCGACTAAATTCACTAACGAATTTGGATTAGCTAGCTATTGTCATTTTCTATTAGACTTAAACTATGATGCTTGTTCGATGATGTTACCATAGCCTAGGAGCTGCTTTTGAATTGGTCATGTTACCTTTGAATAATATTGCTTGTTTTGTGACATAAAAAAATGTACGGCTTCCTTTATTTACAATAAGATTCTACTATTTTTTTTAAAAATACTATTGCAATTGTATCCAAATATATTGCCATTAACAACTACATCAACTATAAAATATTGTAAATATTTCAAAAATTTTGCAATATTTGTCAAATTTTATCTTAAACTTCATTGCAATTGGATCAAATAATGTTCCCTTAAGGTGGTTATTTTTCCGAGCAAAAATAGATGTTTTAAGAATTTAACTGCGTTGCTGTAAAATACACTTCATTGCTAAATATTGTTTATTACTCCCTCAATCCCTTCCAATTATTTACATTTTTGAGGAAGTGTCCGACACGCATTTTAAGGTGCATAAAAAGTATAGTTATGTAACTTATTTTTATAATTTTCTTTTTTTGAATAAAAGTTGAATGTTTTAATTTTTATTCAGAAAAACAAAATTGTAAAAAAAAATTGCAGAACTATACTTTATATACACCTTAAAATTTCTTTTCGGATACTCTCTAAAAAATGTAAACAATTGAAAGGGACGGATGGAGTACAATATTATATTGTTGTTGCAATACATGGCTTAAAATGTTGCTATAGGACCTCTATTTCATCAACATCGGATGCAACGCTAAACATTTGCATTTTCATTCCGATAAGTTCTACTGCAACATAAATAGCCTATAAGGCATTAAATTTTTGTGATTACCATAGCCATTCTATGGTGTAGTGTAATAAATTAAGTTAATCAAAATAAATTTTCATTTAGGTAGGTCTTACTTCTTTTGCACGGTCAAAACCTCTACTTTCAAATTTTAAGAAGATTATAAATGTTAAGGTTGCATTTGTTGAGTCTCAAGTTTGCAAGGTTTACAACCTTAATATCAATTTTGAAGAAATTAAAACAAAAGTTGCATAATAGGTTCCACAGTTGCAAATCTTATTTTTTGAAAATAAAACATAAAAAGTGTAATTTTAAAAATAAATTTAAAAATGATATTATTTTCGTTTATTTTTAAAACATGTATTATTTTAAAAAAAAACTGAAATTTTTATTATGTAAAAATATTTCAAACAAATAATTAATAATATAAAATCTCACAAGATCCCAACAAAATTCTAAATAATGTATCTACTGGATATATATAGACACAAAAATCAAATCTAAAAATGTAATCCAAAATGATGTGATATTAATGGCCCATACTTTTTCATTCATTAGTCATTGCATCCTCTCTCTCATTACATTCTCTCTATACAAACTCACTGCTATCTCTGTCTGGTTGCCCTCTTTCACTATATTTGTTCTCGTACTCTAGGCTAGCTAGCTATATCAATACCATCCCCTCCCACTACGCGCCTTCTATCACATAATTATGTGATGTTGCCGTAGATACTGTTGCAGTAACTATATGATAATGTATCATACTGCAACATGTTTTAATTATGTTAGCATAGGTCTCGTAAAGTGTTGCCAGTACATATATTAATAAAAATATTCAATTTTTTATTAAAAAATAAATAAGTAAATGCTGATGTGGCAGAGATGGGTCCCCACACTGCTGACGTGGCAGGTGGTCCCTGCTGACATAGCAGGTGAGTCACTGCATGTGGGTCCCACCTTGCTGACGTGGCAGGTGGACCCCTGCTGACGTGGCAGGTGGCCCCCATGTGGGCCCCACTCTGCTGAATAATAATTATTAAAAATTATTAAATAATAATTTAATTTTAAAATTATATATATATATATATATATATTTAAATTTATTTATTTATCAAACAGTAAGAGGTTTGAAGATAAGTTAATCAATGGTATTAAATATTAATTAAGATTTGTTTTATTAAACTTAAACTTTATAAACTTTTTTATGTTAAACTTGAAATGAAGATTCATTTGACTTCACAAAAAAGATTAAATCGCATAAAACTATACAAGTAATTAATATTTTTTGAAAAAACAAAATATTATTAGATAAATGATTATTACATAAATTTTTAAATTAAATACTAGTAAAAATATATACTTATTAAATTTAAATTTATTTAAAAATATATAGAAAACAATAATTTAAACTGAAAAATAAGAGTACACATCAGAAATTGCTGGAGGTGAAATGTTGGAGCCGCAAAAGACCGGCTCATTTTTTTGCTTTATCTTTATTAATCTGCTCCGCCGCTCCTTATCCACCCTCTAGTAACTCACCTCACCCCTATCTCTTTCTCACCACAACGGCGGTCTGACTCCTCTCTTCAATTTCACCTCTCTTCAATCTCAGCGCACTCTCTTTGCTGCCTTACCTTATGTTTAAGACTCAATTGATTAAGACTTCTATTAGGGTTTTTTGATTTTTTTTTGGGTTCTTCAAATCACCGCTTTGATTTTGAGTTCTAAATATGGGCTTCTTCAATTAGGGCTTTTATTTACATAAATTCAACTAATCGCTCTCTACTTTTATTTGCAGGGCTTCTTTGGGTTTTCAATTTAAGGTATTTTAGCTCTGTTTTTATTGTTTTAGTTTTAATTTGATTCTTGGTTTTGTATCTTGGTCTGAGTGTAAATTCTGGTTTGGCTTTGACATGATTTTCAATTTTTGATGGATTTATGCTCTATATCTCTGTAACTTAACTAGTCTAATGTTATTATATGCTCTTTAGAAAATTGAATCCAATGTCTGGTGTAAAGTTTGTCCAATATTTTGACTTACTTGTTCACTTGTTTTTGTTCATATTTGGACAAGTTAATATTTATTGTTTATGGATTTTTAGAGTTAAAGGATATATGTTGTTTTTATAAAGTTATTGTTCTGTTGTTCATTGCCCTGATTTGCAAGGCTGTATGTACATATTAACAACTGTATATGTTTTGCATTGAGTACAATTATTTAGGGGTTGTAGAAACTTATCATTAAAAATTACAAGTTTGATTTATATACCCCAGGGAGAAGAACAACCTGAGCACACAGTGTTTCATCAAGATATTTACCAGGTACAAAATATAATAAACAATAACTAAGGAGCATTATTAATTTACACCATATTTAGCAACTAGTACATAAAATTAATCAAGGAAAATCACCTGCAGTGTGGACATGAGAAGTCCCATGGCATCTACTGCAACATACTGCCCATGGTTTATCTAGGAAAGGTATAATAGCTCAACTGTCTTCAAATGTGGCTATTTTATCACGTGTCTTATTGGTTACTATCTAAAAGGAACATGAAGCTAATAGAAACAGTGCTTTCAAGCCTGCAATTAGGTAACTCAAGACAATTTAAAGTCGAGACAGAACTGTAAGAGTTGAGAAAATTTTTGGTGATTAAAAGGAATAAATAGATGTAGGTACAAAATAGGTAAATACTTGTTATTGTAAGAAATACCTATAATGATATGTAAATAACCAAATAACAACAATACCTAGAACAATTCCAAAACAACTGAACTACTTAATACATTCATGGAAAACCCAACTTTTTAGGCTGAAAGAGATATAATATATGTACAAAGCATCATGCTCGTATGTATGACACTTGGCAGTACTTCAATTCTTTCTTTGGAATGTGATTAGATGTTGATTTATGTACTGATTGTAGGAGAAGTATGGCAGTAGTATTGCTGGTAGCAGAGAATTTGGTAATCTTTTGCAAATTAAAGGATTGTGTATGTGATTTTCTTTATATATTATGTTGAAAGGCATCAGGCAGACCTTCATGTTACAGAGTATGTGGGATTATAATATTATTCGGACGATAAAGCGAAACTGATATTTAGTTAAATTAATTTTTTATATATGCATGGCGATTCACCGTGGCACTTCTCATAAATGCAACATTTGACTAGTGCAGGAGGCACAAAATTTGCAAATTGCTTCATCTGTTCACAAACTTTTTGCTAATATAGTTTATATGGACTCTTGGTGTCAGTGAGAAAGAGTCAGGGTGCTATGATGTGTATGGTTTAGATGAAGAACTCCTGGAAATGGTACCCAAGCCAGTTCTTGTAGTGTTGTTTCTCTACCCCTTAACGTCTCAGGTTTGTTGTTTACGACATGGAAATGATTTCCCCTATTTGAGTCTGGTTTACAGGATCTTGGTTTAGATTTAACATGATATCCTTTTGCAGAGTGAACATGAGAGAATACAGCAAGACGCGGTCACTAAGGTCAGTCTCATAAATCGTCTTTTTAATCGTGTACAAGTGGCAATTAAGATTCTTTTGAAGTTTATAACTCAGAAACTAAATAATTTGTTTAGTAAAATTGTCTTTGCATCTTATTAGATGGCCTTTTGTAACTGTATTTGCTCCGAAGAAGGGGAAATCGAGTGTGGTTATGTAACTGCATAGGGATCTTTTAGCATAAAAGGCATATGCTCATTTTCTTGTTCTTTTTTGTTAAATAGATGAACAGTTATAGTGTTATAATGTTTCAGCAAATAGAGCTATGTCTGCTGAGGCACGGTTAGCAAAGGTCAAGGTGGATTCTGATTTTATATCTCCTTGTGATACTTCCATCCTTTATCCTACTGACGGGGGTAATATGTGAAGCTAGTGTTTAACTTAACTTTAAATGCAGTGCCTTCTTTCGAAATTGTATTGACGTATTTGCATTATTGATCTGTCTTGTTCTATATTTTCTACGTACCTCAAAAATTTAGTTTCTTTTATTTTGTGATTTTAATCATTAAAATTTAGATCCACCACTAATGTTGGTCGATTTTCCTGGACTGGAAAAAGGAAATCTTGATGATTCATTGGTGAGTTTCTGCATTTGACAATAAACTGGATCTTTTTTCTTGACTTGATGACTTTATATTGAAATTGCAGATGGTTATAATTTTCTGCTAAACGGGCACAAAACATATCTTCTGCTAAAGCCTTGGGAATTGTAAAGGAATTCGATAAATTAAATAGTCCAAATCAGATGAGGTATGTAAATCAATTAATTAAATTGTTCATTTACATCTCACATTTGCAACTTTTGGTTAGGAAAATTAAACTTTTGATACACTATGTTGAATGCAGGAGTTCTAGTTATGTGCTTACATAACTTGTACTAACGTAATAACACAGATTTATCTAGTGAACTTTACTTTACAGGGAGATGTCAAATTTCTGAAGAAGTATTGTATCCCTGAAGTAATTGAACAGTGTAGTGCTGAACACAAGGCTTATGCAAGCCAAAATATTGTAGTTGATAACAAGGTAAAATAGACCCAATCCAGATAGATTCTCTTGCTTCGGATAGTGTTTTCTTTTCATGTGGTCTGATTTACTTGGTAAATCTTGAGCAGTTTTTTTTAAAATGGTCAAATCTTTTGGGTTTTTATTTCTGCATTATTTACATGTCCTTATTTTTAGTTGCATAATCATTTCTTATCTTAGCTGAATATATACGTGAAATTTCTGTGATGTAATACTTCTATGAATAAAGCATGAGTATTGTTTTCACACCTTTCTCATCCAAATCTTGTTAAACTGGTGGGACAATCTCATTGTCTTCTATACTGCAAGAAAGGCAATAGTAAGTCGGCCTTTGTGTCTTTAACCAGAGTCTGACAATCTCATTGTCTTCTGTACTGAGCAGGAGGATGCTCTATGCTGCCACTTCCATGGGAAATACGCTTAAAGATTCTGATTGGAGCTGCTAGAGGTCTGGCATTCTTACACGCAGCAGAAAAAAAGATAATATATAGAGACTTCAAAGCCTCAAATATTTTACTGGATGGGGTAAGTATAAATAGTACAGTAGGTTGGTTTGTCCGTGCCAACAGGGGCATAGCCAGTAAAACCAATTACTCGGGTCAAAAAGTCAGAAAATAAATTCAAGTATATTTAAATAACTAATATATAGATATAATTGCAAGACAAATTGTAATATTAATAATATATAACTAAGTACATCAATTCCATAATTATATTACAAGCAACAGAATGACAAGTTCAAATTAGGCAGAGTGACTACATAATAACATCCATTATATTTCATTTATCTTGCGAATAGAGAATTAGCTAAGCAACTTACTTTATTAGCATAAACATATCAATTTTTTGTCTGGGAATCCTGATTACTTTAGATTGTGACTTTTTGCCATATTTGAATAGTAGAATCCTGATTAGTATTTTTACAGTCATTCACCTAACTGTTTTTTTCCGATAGTTCCTATAGTTTGCGACTTTGCGTATTATTATTTTATGTCATACAACATAGCTAATCAAGTCAGTAACTAATGTCGGTAATCAATTTCAGCATTGTAAGCAGGAATTCCAGTGTGCTGAATTGAAAAAAATATCAGAACCAATTGAACATGCTTTAAAGAGACAACAGCGTGGATTGGATCCTGATTCTGATAATCTATCAATTATCATTGAGTCCCTTAGTTTGACAACTGACCTGAAAGAGAGTATTGAATTAGAAAAGGAAAGGATGAGAGCTGTGACTAATAAAAGCCAAGGGGATATAGATCTTAGTAACTAGCTGGTTCGTGGCAGAGCAGTAACAAGATTCTACAGAAATGGGTAAAATGGACGTCAAATTTGTTAGCACAGCTGAAGAATCTGAAATATGTGCTCTCTTTTTTCCGTGTTGCTAAAGTAGCTGCCAGATTAATGGGTTAAGTTAATTGTGATTCCTGTATAATAGACTTGTAATGTTTGTAGATTAGTAGATTAGTTCATCAGTACTGGTGATATTGTATTGTGTTTCTGTTGACTTTGATTGGAAAAAAAGTTCTATATAGAACTGGGATTTAATGTATGGAGAAAGTATATTTCAAATTTTGTCCATTGTTATTGTGTTGCAATAGGTATTAAAAATGTTGCAAATAGGTACTAAAAATTGTTGCAAAAGGGCCATGTGTCAAGCTGGACCCACATGTCAGTGGGCCCCACATGCCCGTGTACCCCACCTGTCAGTATCCCACATGTCAGTGGGCCCCACATTTGCCACATGTCAAAAGCCACGTGTCAAAGTGCCATATGGCAGTTCATGTGGCAGTCCACGTGTCAGTTTGACCCCATTTTTTTTGCTATGTCATTGCTTTTTTGCAACATAATTTTTGGTGTTGCCTTTGATAAGAAAATGTTGCCTTTGAACCCTAAGCCAACGCCAAAAATACTAACATCACAAAAGTGTTGCCGTAGAAAATTTTTGGTCTGTTGCAACATTTATTTGGCCTGTTGCAACGTTTGTGGAATGATGTAGAAGGCCACTTTTGGTGTAGTGTCCTTTACTGTATATACATAGATATACAATACATTAATCTCTGGGAAATCTTTTGTTCGTCTCTGAAAAAATTCAAATTATGATTGGATGAGTATAACTTACTATCCAGTGAGGAGGACTGGTCTTCTTGGTTTTAAATAAGGTTTGCATTTGAATTGGAATTCCCCATCTCTCAAACATTGTTATGTTTTACAATTGTTTCTTCAGAAAATGATAAAAAAGGAGAAATATTTATGAATACTTTTTGATAGAGATATTAAAATGTACTTTTTGATAGAGATATTAAAATGATAAAACAAGAATGTAAAGTAGTGATCTTATTACTTTGCATACAAGAAACAACTTAAGTACAAGAAAACTAGGAAACCAACTAGGTCTATAAACTAGGAAACAGAAAGCAACAGAGAGTCCTGAAAATGTTCCACTACTACTTCTCAGGCCTGACTTATTCAAACTACGTCCATAAACTATCAAAATATTACCGACACCTCACACTACATCACTAGACTCCACATCTCAGACACCATAAATTATTAACAAAGTTTAGATTAATCCAACAAGCACCCCCTTAATCTAAACTTCTTTATTAAGACTCTTCACCCCAAGAAGCTGTCTCATACGTTCAAATTTGACAATTGACAATGCCTTATTCAGCACATCAGCACGTTGTTCCTCTGTTCGTACGTGCTTCACAACAATCTCACCCCGTTCCACACACTCCCTTATAAAATAAAAACGGATATCAATATGTTTTGACCTTCCGTGAAAAACAGGGTTCTTTGCCAAGTCTATGGCGGACTTATTATCAATGTATAATACCACAGGGCCAATGTGATTTCCTGTCACTTCCTTCAGCAAGTTTCTTAGCCAAATCCCTTGACACGCTGCAGCCGTAACAACCATGAATTCTACATAAACATGAAGATGGAGTTGGCATTGGGGAAGATGATCCTGTAAATCTTCAACAAGCCATGCAGAGTCCTAAATTTCAAAAGTGGATTGATGCCATGAATGAAGAGATGCAATCTATGAAAGACAATGACGTTTGGGATCTTGTCGAGTTGCCTAAAGGCTCAAAACCTATTGGTTGCAAATGGGTATTTAAAACCAAAATGGATTTGAGTGGTAACATCGAAAGATATAAGGCTCGTCTAGTCGCTAAAGGATTCACTCAAAAGAAAGGTATCGACTACAATGAGACTTTTTCTCCGGTTTCCACGAAAGACTCATTTCGAATTTTTATGGCACTTATGGCTCATTATGATCTAGAGCTACATCAGATGGACGTAAAGATGGCGTTTCTCAATGAAAACATTGGCGAGACAATTTATATGGTGCAGTCAGAAAACTTTGTCATTGGAGATCCAAAGACTATGGTATGCAAATTAAAGAAGTCCATCTATGGTCTCAGGCAGGCTTTTCGTGAATCGTATCATAAATTTCATCATGTAATCACATCATATGGTTTCGAAGTGAACTTGGTGGAACATTGTGTATATCACAAGTTCAGTGGGAGCAAATTTATCTTTCTTCTCTTATACGTTGATGACATCTTACTTGCTACTAATGATATAGGCTTATTGCACGATACCAAGAAATTTCTCACTAATCAATTTGAGATGAAGGATCTTGGTAACGCCTCTTTTATATTAGGAATTCAGATACATCGAGATCGCTCTCGAGGTATTCTTGGATTGTCACAAAAGAGCTATATCGAAAAGATCCTGGAAAGGTATGGCATGAAAGATTGTGCACCAATGGATACACCCGTGTCTAAGGGAGACAAATTTAGTCTCAAAAAGTATCCTAAGAATGAACTTGAGATAAGGGAAATGCAAAGGATACCATATGCATCGGCAGTGGGAAGCCTAATATATGCTCAAGTTTGTACTCGTCCTGACATAACATTCATTGTTGGAATGTTAGGAAGATATTTGAGTAATCCGGGAATGGAGCAATGGAAAGCAGTGAAACGAGTCTTACGATATTTAAAGAAAACAAAAGACTATATGCTCACATACAGGAAATCAGATCATCTAGAAATCATTAGATATTCAGATTCTGACTTTGGAGGATGCAAAGATGAAAGAAAATCTACTTCGGGCTATGTTTATCTCCTGGCTGGTGGAGCGATTTCATGGAGGTCTGCCAAACAGACGCTCATAGCTTCATCCACCATGGCTGCAGAATATATAGCATGTTTTGTGGCATCCAATCAAGCTTTATGGCTGCGAAACTTTGTCACTGGTTTGCGTATTCTTGATGGTGTTGAAAGACCATTAAAGATATTTTGTGATAATAAATCAGCAGTGGAGTATTCAAACAACAATAGGAGCACTACAGATGCAAAACATATAGATATTAAGTTCCTAGTTGTTAAAGAAAAGATTCAGAGTTGACAGATTTCGATAGAATACATTGGCACTAACTCCATGATTGCGGATCCGCTCACTAAGGCGTTAACACCTAAGGTCTTTCACGAGCATACTACTCATATGGGTGTTACCTTATGTGATACTTTGGTTTAGTGGGAGTTTGTATTTTGGTGTTTTATATAATAAACATTGAGTTGTTTATGTTCTGCAGAATACAGTTGATGGAATTTTATTAAATGTCACTCTACTTTTGTTCAATTTTCTTATTGTGGTTTAACATTGAGTTGAGAAAATTGGAATCAATCTCGTTAGAGATTGCCTAAGGACTAGTTGGAAATAGACATTATATAGATCACATTACATGTAATTTCCATGCCACTTATCCATGCATTGATTCATGTCGTTGAATATATTTGTGTGGTGACCCTGGAACGTTTAGTCACGTAAAATTTTTGACGAATGCCGCCAGAATCTCAAACATATATAGTAGACGGACCAAATTGTTTTGGTAAAATCTAAGGACGATAAATAGCATAAAGTTGCGCACTAAAGTTTTGTATAATTGATCCTGGATGCATATGAAGCCCAAGTGGGAGATTGTTATTATTATTTTTAATAATAATAATTATTTTATGGGCTACATATAAATATATCAATTATATTTGCTATTTATTATATTGGATTAAATTAAGTGATCAAATAAGAAAACCAATTAGATTTTAATTTATTGTATGGACCTAATAAGTGGATACCTAATACCAGGCCTAATTAAATTATAATGGGAGATTTAATTAGGTGGTATATAAAAAGAGTTATAGTCCCCAATATATCAAGTACACGTAACGACTTATCTTCTACCCATCACAGAGAACCATTGAGAAACCCTAAGGAGTACTTGGTTGAGGAAGACAATAATCAAGTACATTATACAGATTCAGATACAGTTACGATTATCGCCTTATGGATTCAGGTACGCTTCCGTCTTCGATTTAATCTTGATAATTAGATATGATGATTACGGTCCTTGTCTCTATTTTAGAGAATTATGTGTTTATAGAATTATTAAATTCTATCACAGACTACATAATTTTATAGAACTTGACAGTGACATAAGTGATATGTTTTTTTACAAGGTCACTGGGTCACCCAAATTTTTAATCATCTACATGATTTTGTAGAACATGATATGTATAACAATGTTCTTATTTAAGCATATTCTCATAATTCTTTATGGAAATACATATTTTTCTTATTGTTATATATTTTACTTACAAGCACATGTATATTGAATAAAAATGTAGAATAATTCTAATTACCACACGCTTATAATATTTGTGATATTTTGAATATGATTTTTGTCTCCCGTTAGAATTTTAAGAGAATCTCAAATCATGTGACAAAATAATTTTTTTCGATAAGTCCAATTAATTTCACGAAATGAAATTTGGATGACAAATTAGCTTAGTCAAAAATTAGAATTTGGGCACTAAGTTCAAATTTTGTCACACACTTAAATTGTTGTCATAAATTTAAATCTCTTCCAAAGTTTAATTCTTATGAAATTTTAATTTGAAGATAATGAAAGGATTAGATTAAATATTATAAGATTATTAAAATTTAAGCGGAAAATAAAAAAAATTGACGTTATTCAGATCTAAAAAACAAAAAAGACATCTTATGAAAGAAAGAAAAGAGTAATATGAAGGAAATTTCATGCATACCTTATCTTATTGAAGAGAGAAATCATAAAAATAAACTATATTCGAGTAGCCTAAGATATTTTTACTACACTTCATATCCAAAGGAAGCTCACATCGTGATGGGTAAAGTAGTCCGTAATTAATTAAAAATTGAGCTATTTTTTGGGTGAATGTATCAAATTAGTTTTATGATATGAGAACAAGTTAGTAGTTGAATAACTGCCAATAAAAAATATGTCAATTAGGAAGGAGATACATGCGAGCGAGTAAGTGTTAAAAAATTCTTGTAATTGACCTTGGAAAACCATTAGACAAGAAAGAAATGAGTAAAGAAAGTAACAAAACATGCTGCATGATCTCAATAAATTTCTGACCCGCCATATTCTTAGAGAATGCTATCATTCAATCTTGATTGAATTACATATTGTCAGAATTAATCAAAATATTTGTTTCATTTTATTTATTTCGTATGAATAAGTCAGCTAAGCTGGAGAGTTTTTAGGAGTTTGATTTGGTCTAGAAGTAGTGGAGAATAAGTAGGAGTTTAGTAGAGGTGGTAGCTATTTTCTAGGCATTTTTGTAGTCATACAGAATGCACTTAAAACCTGTTTTCTTTGTTCTTGTTTTGTAAGTCTCAGTTGTAATTTGTTTTTCAGAAGTTTCAATATTAAAACCGAGTTGCAGCTCAACTTTGTTATTCCTTATTGTGTGTGTATTTCCATCAATCTGGTATCAGAGCCACATTGTAGTGAATACAAAAATAGATGTCTAAGCCAGCAACCATGGAACCCAGCAAAACCAAAGATAACTCTGTCAGCCTAAACTACCCAATGTTAACCAAAATAAACTACACAACATGGGCTCTAAAATGAGAGTATACGTAAAAGCTTATGGCGTGTGGGAAGCTATAGAACCTAAGGACCCTAAGGTAGTTGTAGAAGAGAGAAGAGATAGTTTGGCGTTGGCTGTGATCTACCAAAGTATTCCTGAAGATGTCTTGTTGTCACTGAAGCAATAAGGACGGTGTGCCAAGGTGCTGATAAGGCGAAGAAATCCAGGGCTCAAATGCTCAAGGGATAGTTCGAGACACGGAACATGAAAGAAATAGAGCCACTCGATGATTTTTATATGAAACTGAACAACTTGGTTACTAATATTCGAGTTTTAGGGGAGAACATGGAGGAGACTTATGTGGTTAAGACGTTGCTGAGAGCAGTTCCATCGAGAATCCTACAAATAGCTTCTGCGATGGAACAGTTTGGGAACTTGGAGACGATGTTTGTCGAGGAGGTGATTGGTTCCCTGAAGGCACATGAAGAAAGAACACGAGGACAAATCGAGAGCAATGATGGCAAGTTGCTGTTGACAAAAGATGAATGGAGAAAAAGGGAAAGCACAGAGAGTCAGCTTTTCTTGACAAGAGAAGAGTGGTTGAAGAAGACAGGCAAGGATGGAACTCATGGCTCATGGGATAGCCGTGGCAAATCTATGAATCGTGGGATTCATGATAGAAGCAAACTGAAATGCTTTAACTGTGGTGCTTATGGGCACTACGCTTCAGAATGCCGTAAGCCACGACGAGGAAAAGAGAAGGAGCAAGAATCTGAGGTGAATCTCACTCAAGTTGATGATGATGAACCTGCACTCCTAATGGAAGAGTGCAGAGGTATGACAAGAGTCCTCGTTCTTTTGAATGAAGTAGGAGTAACATCACCAATGGGACAACAACATAAGTACAAAGGAGACATAAGTGTTTGGTACCTGGATAATGGAGCCAGTAACCATATGACCGGAGAACGCTCGAGATTTAAAGATTTGGACGAGAATGTGCACGGGCAAGTTAGGTTTGGAGATGGGTCAACAGTGTGCATTAAGGGCAAATGATCTGTAGCATTCAAATGCAAAAATGACGAGGAACGTATTTTAAAAGAGGTATATTTTATTCCCACACTTTGTAACAATATAG
This sequence comes from Apium graveolens, assembly GCF_009905375.1. NCBI lineage: Eukaryota > Viridiplantae > Streptophyta > Magnoliopsida > Apiales > Apiaceae > Apium > Apium graveolens. The sequence continues at coordinate 204,132,886 of NC_133647.1, forward strand.
TAAGTTTGGGACAATTGTCTGAGGTTGGAACAGAGTAATTATTAATGAGGATTTCCTGTGGGTGTATGAGAAAGATGGAAAGTTATTAATGATGGTTAAAAGGTCGTCAAATCGCTTGTACAAGTTAATAGTTCCAGAAAATGAGCCTGTGTGTCTGTTAACTAAAGCAGAGGAGAACACTTGGTAATGGCATTCGCGCTTGGGACAAGTAAACTTTCAGGCAATGAAACTGATGGTTACAAATGATATGGTGTGTGGATTGCCAACCTTGAGTTTACCAAAAGAAATTTGTAAGGGATGCTTGTTGTCTAAACAAGTGCGAAAATCATTTCTTGTACAAACAGACTTTACGGCAAAGGAACGACTTGAGCTAGTACACGGAGATTTGTGTGGACCCATTTCACCACCAACACTTGCTGGAAACAGGTACTTTATACTACTTGTGGATGATTACAGTCGAATGATGTGGGTCTTTATGTTAAAGACAAAGGATGAAGCTCTGGGTGCTTTTAAAAGATTCAAGGCGATAGTTGAAAAAGGTTCGAAATGTGAGATCAAGACTTTCAGGACTAATCGGGGAGGAGAATTCTTGTCAAAGGAGTTTGAGATGTACCGTGAATCTGGAGGAATATAGAGGCATTATACAGCCCCTTATTCGCTGTAGCAAAATGGGGTCGTAGAAAGGCGAAATCGCACTGTGGTGGCCATGGGAAGAAGTATGTTGGAAGAAAGAAATGTTCCAGTGAGGCTGTGGGGAGAGGCAATATGTCATGCTGTGTATGTGTTGAATAAGCTTCCCACCCGAGCTCTGTCAAAGATGACACCGTACGAGGCATGGACTGGAAGAAAGCCTCACCTTGAACACATATAGGTGTTTGGCTGTTTGGGTTATATGAAAATACCCGCAATACATGTCAAAAAACTTGATGATAAGAGCAAAGTTGTGATTTATTTGGGAAAAGAACCAGGGAAAAAAGCTTTCAGACTTTATGATCCTGTTGAGGACACTGTGCACGTGAGCAGAGATGTGCATTTTGAAGAAAAGAAGGGGTGGTCTTGGGGTAATAATGAGGCAGAAAGTGAATAAATGCCAGGCCCATTTACACCTATTGACTATCAACCGAGCTCGTTGGAAATAACTAGAAATGAGGGATACAATGAAGAGGATTCGCAATTAAACTCCAGGTCAAGTAATGCAAGTGACAACAGAAGTGAAATAAAATTTGGCACCATGGGAAGCTTAAGTGGAAGTAACTCTAACAGTTCGAGCAGCTTAAGTGAGGCTAGCAGTGAACCTCAGAATTTCAGATCACTAAGGAACATTTATGATGAAACTGAAAAAGTGGAAGCTGCAGATGAGTTATTACTATCAGAAATAGATGAACCTGTTACGTATGATCAATCAGTTAAACAAAAAGCTTTGAAATTGGCAATGCAGAACGAAATTGAGCCCATCAAAAATAACAAAACATGGGAACTTACAGAGTTGCCTGCAGGCCACAAGTCAATCGGCTTAAAATGGGTGTTCAAAATAAAAAAGAAATATAGAAGGTATGGTGGTAAAGCACAAAGCCCGGCCCGTAACGAAAGGTTATGTTCAAAAGTACGGAGTGGACTACGAGGAGGTCTTTGCACCTGTTACAAGGATGGAAACAGTTCATTTATTACTTGCATTGGCTGCCAAAAACGAATGGGAGGTTCACCACCTCGATGCGAAATCAGCATTTTTGAATGGTGAATTGTTGGAAGAGGTGTATGTGTCTCAACCAAAAGGGTATGAAAAGGAAGGAGAAGATCATAAAGTTTATAGATTATTCAAGGCACTCTACGGAAGATAGGATGTTTCCACATTAACACTTTTAATAAATCACAAAATACAGTTTATTCTTAAAGAAGATAAGATGTTTTCATATGAATCTTCCAATCTCAAAAAAATGATAGAATATTCTCTTACCCATATCAACCCAAAATGTTTTTCAAATTTTTCTCTCTTCGTTTTTCCGTGCCCAACCCCTATTAACTAGATCTTTTGCCCGGGTTGTGTTTGTATCCGCTGGTCTCTTCTTCTCTTTCTTCTTTCATCACCTTACTTCACTTCTTTCATCACCTTTTTCGGCCAAACACTCCGTCTTTTTACCATCCCTCTTCGTTTTCTTTACTCCCCACTCCCGTAGGTCTCTATTTTCACCCACATTTTTTACTCTTTAGTTCTAATTATGTCAAATGACAGTTCTTTTAGCTTTAACTCCGGCGAATATGCAATGATGGTTGGTATAGGTCATGACCACAACTATGACATAGCAGCCATTAACAGAACTATAATCCTTGAAGATGTGGACTTGAAAGAAGTTTTTCCAAATCCTAGAGGGGTAAATTCCCATGCCCTCTTGCGTAGAGATGGTGGCTCCATTCGCCTTGATGGTGGTCCAAGTGACAACACAGTGAGCTCAAAAGGGAGGGCTATGGGAGGTGATGGTGGCTTACCCCCAGCTGAGATCTTGGGGCTTCAAGAAGTACAACATGTTGGTAATGGAGGTCTTCTTGAACAACTTGATGAATCTCGAATTGTTTCAAATGGTAATACCTCGGAAAATTCATCAAGTCCTTAGAAAATTTACTTGATAGTTTTGTTGTGAGAAATGGAGTTTTGATCCTAGTGGGTGAACACAATGTTGTTGGTGGTACTGGGAGCCCCGGTGTTGTGGGCAATGTGGTGGAGCCTGTGGAAGAGTTGGAAGCCGAGGCGGCTGGGGGGATTGTGGTGACTGCAGTAACTGGCACCACTGTGGCCATTGCTGGCACACCAAATCCTCATCAAGGTGATTGTAGTAAAGCAGGGGGAAAGAAGGTTTCTTGGAGTGATAAGGTCAAGGAAGGAATCCCAACTACAACTCCAAATTTCAAGCATAAAGCTACTTTTGTCACTAATGAGGATGGTTCCTTGACCATTATTCCTCCCAAAGAATTTCTTGTTCAAGCAAGGCAGCAGTGGAACACTAGCTGCATTGGCCATTTTATTGGCGGGAGCTTTGAATTCAAATTTGTTCATGATAGGGCCATGAATCTATGAAAAAATAGAGGACTTTTACATGTTTTTTATAATTCAAAAGGCTATTTCACGTTCAAGTTTGATACGGAGGAACACATGAAAGGAGTTCTAAATCTCAATTCTATACATTTGGCAGGGCGAGTTCTTTTCCTTAAACCATGGATGGAAAGTACAGAATTTAAATGTAATGTTCTTTATAAGGTGCCATGTTGGGTCAAGTTAGGGCTCCCACCTTCCTACTGTTGTTCCGGTTCTGGAATTACCATGGTGGCTGAGCTCCTTGGGAAAGTTATCAAGTTTGATGAAGCAACTTCGAAATTCCTTCCAATGAAATTTGCTGGAGTGTTAATTGAGCTTGAGTATGGATCTCCTAGGCCACCCTACATGATCGTCCCCTATTTAAACAGCAAAGGGAGGGAAGATAACTTTCGAGTTGAAATCGAGTATTCACAATTGCCATATTCATGCTCCCTATGTCAAGCAATTTGGACACTCTTTGGCACGTTGCCCTGATGATCCCAATCGAGAGATACCAAAATTCTGATCACAAGGGAGTGTTAATAATAGGAAGGGTGGTAAGAACAACACTAAGGTGCATGAGGCCGAAGCTGAAATGGAGGAGAATGAAGAAAATCTTAATGAAGACTATGTCCATAATCATTCTTTGGTTCCATACGTGGTGGGTAAGTTTTTGGGTTGTGATGTTACTTTAGATGAGGATGAGATTTTGAGACAATGTAGGAAGAAAATGCAACACAAGGAGATGATCTTGAAAAGTTTGATGCAGTTGAGACAACAGTTGTTATGGATAATGAAGTAACTGGGGACTTGATTGTAGAGTCCCATGTTGAGTCCCATGTTGAACCCCAGGGTACAGTACAACCTATGGCTGGCTTTATCTCGCCTGGGCGTCGCTCAGTCGCCAAGCACACAGGACAGGCTCTAGAGAGCTCTAGGACCATCTCAGCGTCTAAGCGCCCTTGCAGCCCTGCGCACCTGATCCCAAGCGTGCACACCGTTCGGTCTCCGCTAACAACTCCAGTACCCGTTCGAGCAGTTAGTGCACCTCAACCTCAAAGATCCCAGGAACATCAGGATCCCATTAATGAGATCTCAACGAAAAATGCCTTTGATACTTTGGCTCATTTGGAGGAAGGTGAAATTATTACTCACTGTGATGCCATCAACAGGAAAGGTAAGGGCAAAATCTCAATTGTGCTTGGCCTTGAGACACCCAATCCCCCTACTGGTACTCCACCTCGATCAGGCAAAGTGGGGACCAAAGAAAAGAAGGTTACATCGAAGAAAGGTGTGAGAGTGGGCTAGTCTAGAAATGGAACATTACAGTGGTATATAGGTAGATATTATTGGATTGACAAACACAAATATTTGTATTTTTAAATTTTCCCCTACTGTAATTGGATCTTAAGTCTAAAAACTTGGCATGGAGTTAGGATTTAGCGCTGTCATATTGTCAAATTTATAACCGTGAATTTATCATAAACATATAGCCAAATTAGGAATTTAATAGAAAAATTCACGTGTAAGTATAATTTTTTGATGGACCAAGAAAATTACTTTTGTATAGAATTTATATATTTAGATCTAACACATCCACATGCACTGACATATTTTACAATCCCACTATCTAAGATGATCTAAAAATGCTTAGGGTATCGTCATTTGAACTAGGCATATGATTACATCATGAACTATTAACTCATGTCGGTTTCCCCTGAATCTTCTATTGATGAAATATAACTTTTATAACCCTGATTACAGTAACATATATATATATATATATTATATGTGTAATATTAAAATGAGAGAGAAACAAAATGTTAACTCATGATCTCATTAAAAATAAAGTTGCTAATACAACGTATATAACTAAGAAAAACAAACTGGAAACCAACTACAACTAAAGACTAGGAACACACTCCTACACGAGCTCCACTACTCCAGCACGTAGCCAAGACTTATTTAAATACTCCTAAAAATGCTCAATAACATTTGCAGTACTCCCAGACCAGTTCAAACTGTAACACTCAGACAAAATAAACAAATAAAAATAAAAAAACAAGTTTAGATTAATCCAACATACACCCCCTTAATCTAAACTTCCATATTCAGATCCTTACCACCAAGAATTTATCGCATACGTACGAACTTAACTATTGACAGTGCTTTTGTGAGAACATCAACATGTTGTTATTCGGTTCTCACATGCTTTATGATAATCTCCCCACGCTTTACGCATTCCCTTATAAGTAATTGGGAAAATCAATTTGTTTGGATCTTCCATAAAAGACAGGGTTCTTAGCTATGTCTATAGCCGATTTTTTGTCAATGTATAGAACCACATGACCTAGATAATCATTTGAGACTTCACGTAATAACTTATGCAACCATTTCCCTTGGCATGCCGCTACTATAGCAGCCATGAACTCAGCTTCACATGAGGATAAAGCAACACATTTCTGCTTTTGTGACACCCATGTTATCACACTTTCATTTAAGTAAAACACCCCCCCAGTGGTGCTTTTCCTATCATCAACATGCCTGGCGAGATTACTATCTGGGAAGCCTGTCAGCACATTATTTGCACTGTCCTTCGAGTAGATTAAACCATAGCTCATTGTTCTTTTAACGTAACGCATTATCCTCTTAGCAACATTTAAGTGCAGTACTGTTGGTTTCTCCATGAAACGGCTGATGATTCCCACGGCATAAGATATGTATGGCCTTGTGTGGACATGGTATCGAAGGCCTCCCACTATGCTCTTAAATTCAGCAGAGTTCACACTCTTCCCTCCTTCATCTTTTGTAATTAATTAGAGCTTTGGGTTCTACTGAAAACTTTGTAGGGTTACATTTTACCATGCCAGCTTTTTCTAAAATTTATCTAACCATTTATTGTACCTTCTTTGCATGAATTACACAATTTTCAAAGTTCTTTGCATCTAGTGCAAGAGTTTTTAGTGTTCTAATTAATTTGACATGCATAGTTCTTCCCTTCTACAATATTTTTGGACTAGTATATTATATATCTAATATAGCAACTTGCACTTCCATGAAATATTTTATTCCATCTAGATGCCATGTCAATTCTGTTAAGCCTCCGTCAGTTCTCCGTTATCTCATGCTTCATATACTTGTACGACCCTTCAAATACTAAAGTATCTTATAATCTACTATCTTTTATTGAAATTCTAAAGAATACTAAAGTATCTTATAATCTACTATCTTTTATTGGTCATAATATTTTTCAGACAATAGTAAGTGAAAAGCTACACAGTTTATATACTTGACATTAATAACACAGGCAATAAGGATGTTTCGGTACTACACATGTTTCCGGTTATGCGTGGATGTAAAAAGTAATAAGTTAGTAATAACTCAAGATATGATTACCTCTTTATCTCCATCTATAACATCTGAGCCAATTTACAAGATATGGAAATTAGTTCACAAGGCTTTAACTTATTCATAGAATCATAAAATAGATGGGGAAAAATGTTTTATATGTTAATATAACCAAAAAATCTTGATTAACTATACTGCAACGAAAATTTACAACAAGATTTCGAATAAGCGAATATTTTTTCCAAATGTGTATTCTATCAGGTGGCAAGATTAGTTCTCAAAATGAGTTTCTAAAATAGGAAACGAATGGTTGGAAGTGGAAGAGATGAGCAGATGAATTTTATTAGACTTAAAAGGTAGTAATTAGAGAAGTCTTTAGAGTGTAGACCATAATGTGGAGGTTAATTGTAAGAGCCATGTGTTAAGTTCTTGAATCAAAGACTTAACAAAGATAAATGCTATTGCCACATGAACTTTCATAAATAAAAACATAGTCCCTTAAGTTTATAAATATTACTAAATAATACTAGGGAATTTGTTTCACATCAATCCAGAAAATATGTATATTTTTCGAAAAGTGTTTCACATCAATCCAGAAAAGTGTTAAAGTCTTTCTTTCTTTTTTCGAAAAAATGTGCTACGATTCTATAAGCAAATACAAATGTAGTAAAAATTCCCGCAGGAAATTCTATTCATCACGACTACATTTAACTTATTTTATATGTACGCATTTCCTAAATCATTCCTCTAAAAATATGGGTTGCGAGACCCCGGAAGAAACCTGCATAAATGTTTTGCTCTTTAGGTTAATTGGCAAATGCAAACTGGCGAAGACTGCATATGTAATTAGTTTCATGCTTAAATGGCTTTGGAAAAAAATAATATACAATTCCAGGTTTATTTTTAATATCTTATCATAACCTCGTCTTTTTAAAAAAGAAATTTTTTACGTGATGATGCACACTAGATTTTAACACTCTAGAGTTGCTTACAAAGAAGCTTGTATGTGAGCAAACAAATGATGGACAAGGTAGCTTCCCGTTGGATAGGATGGCTTCGAAAAGTAACTAAATATTGGGCGCGATATTAATGGCTGACACAATGGCCCTGCAAAAAAATTAAATAAAATTATCAACCGACTTACAAAAAATTGAAGACTTAGATATTTAAATCATAGGAGCAATAAAGATCTTGGTTATATTGAGTATTACCCATAAGTGAAGGTGGTGATCTCTGGAGATGTGAAGAATATCGAACAGGATCCTCAAAAGAAAAAGGTGGTAGTGCAGGGGGCATGAACGGGGATTAGTTCGAAGTGGGGGCAGAAGAATCTGAGGAAGATTTTTGAAAAACATGGTGAACTGAATCATGTTATGAATATCGATGTTGAAGAATTATATACTCCAAGTTCAGCTAAGGTTGATGCAAAGGAAGATGATTCGGAGGATGGAGAAGAAGTGAACAATGATGCAAGCGATGCAGATGGATATGATGTTGCAGGGGCCAACTGATATTTTATGTTTATGTCATCCGCATTTTGCTAGCTAGCTAGATTACTTTTGTTTAAATTCGAACGTGAATTTTGTTTAGTTCTTCGTGTATGCGACTAAATTTACTAGCGAATTTGGTTTAGCTAGCTATTGTCATTTTCTATTAGACTTAAACTGAGATGTTTGTTCGATGATGTTACGACAGCCTGAGGGCTGCTTTTAAATTGGTCATGTTACCTTTGAATGATATTGCTTGTTTTGTGACGTAAAAAAATGTACGGCTTCCTTTCTTTACAATAAGATCCTACTATTTTTTTAAAAAAAATACTGTTATAATTGTATCCAAATATATTGCCATTAACAACTACATCAACTATAAAATATTAAAATTGTTTAAAAAATATTGCAATATTTGTCAAATTTTATCTTAAACTTTATTGCAGTTGGACCAAATAATGTTGCCTTAAGGTGGTTATTTTGCTGACAAAATAGTTTTTTTAATAGTTTAACTACGTTGTTGTAAAATACATTTCATTGCTAAATATTGTTTATTACAATATTATTTTATTGTAGCAAGACATGGCTTAAAATATTGCTATAGGACCTCTATTTCGTCACCATCGGGTGCAACACCAAACATTTGCATATTCATTCCGATAAGTTCTACTGCAACATAAATAGCCTATAAGGAATTAAATTTTTATGGTTGCCATAGTCATTCTATGGTGTAGTGTAATAAATTAAGTTAACTAATTAAGTGAAAATAAATTTTGATTTAGGTACATCTTACTTCTTTTGCATAGTCAAAACCTCTACTTTCAAATTTTGAGATGCCCAAATGGTGGTTATCTACCACTTTCTATTTTTTTTGTCACGTACTTTTGGTTTCGTTTAGTATACTTTCTACACTTTTTATGGGATAACGATTTAACATGTGAAGCGCACATAAACCCATTCAGCAAATGGTTTGCTTTCATCAACTTTCATAATCAAGTTTCTTGCCATGTGAAGAATTGAGTGATTCTTTATGCAATTACAACAAGAGTTTTGGTCATCGTCAACTAATACATAATTTCATGTACTTTGCAGAAGCTTATAAACATGTTTCAAGACTCTCCTCATCTTTCTAATTTGGGGTATCTTCAAAATTTGACCATTTTTGTTTTTAAGCTCATGCATTTGACTTATTTGAATTAATCAAGAGATTTTCGGTTTTTTTAAGATATATATCCAATTTAAAACATTTAAAGTAATTTTATTCATTCTACTATTAAACCAAACACAATATATCAAAAATGATGAGTCAAACTTATACCACCTTAAATCGATTTTTGCTTCAACCCTTATATCAGTACTCCACCTACCCAATGACCCATGATGAGTGGATTCTCCTACGACATACAAAGAGAGCGAATAAAGATGGAGATGAACACAAATGGGGAGTGGGCCTAAAAGATTTAAAAATAATAAGGGGCTGTATAGTGTCTTCCCATGATCATATTCTGATAATCTTCTATATATGAGTTATTTAATTTTTTAGGTTGTTTTTTTGCATACAAAGGTCGTCATGATAATTATTGAAAAGCAATCAATCTAAATTTCACTTAATTTGTTAGTTCTAGATTTTATAAGATTTACATTGTATAATATATTGATCTTTGGAAAATAGTTAGTTTGTAGAACATTCATGTTGAGGTTGATGTTTGCACTATTATACTTGTAAAATTAATGAATTTGCAATATTTTTATTAAAATAGTAATATTTATAAAATATGGTGTACACAATAATATGTTTTATAATTTTTTATTTATTAGGGAAATATGGACTCTAGTACTCGAATGGTGGTGGACTCCATAGAACTTGATATAAGTAATAAGTTTTATTTAGTATTTTAATCCATATTTTGCACAATATTGTATTCAAATAAAAAAAACTAAACCTAAATTCATGCAAAAGCTATTTGATTATATATTTGAATCTTTCATATTGACAAGACTAAATTTAGAATCATACAAAAATTATCAAAAAAAATTCAAAATATTAGATCCAATTTTGACTTTAAACCCATCGAAATTATATTAATTATCTCAATCAAAAAAGACTCGAAGTATGAAATCTTGTAAATATGAATATAAAATATAGTAAATTGAGTTTTATTTAAGTTATTATGAATTAAACGTGTGTTAATCATTTTCAGTATACATAAATCATTAACCCTACTCATATGCATATGCAAAATTTATTTTCAAAATAATTTTGTGTCAAAAATTACATAGTCATTTAGTCAAAAATATTTGCAAATGCAGATTATATAATGTTCGAAACATTACATATAATAATGTTAAAATATTTTTTAAATTCTCAAACATTAAAAATAATAATGGGTAATGATGTAAAATTTTTTTAAATTCAAACCATAGATCGATTTAATCTATACTATTACGGAACATGATGACATCAGTTGTTTCCAAGTGTATCTTAGCAAGAAAGTTAGTCTAGTGATGTGGATATCTGCTTAAAGAGGGGATACTTGTATTTATTTATCTAATATTATATGGAATATATAAAAAAGATAAATTAATAATAAATCCTTTATTTGCATAAATTTATTTGGAAATTATTGAGAATACTATATTTTTCAACTTATTTACAAAAATATTAACATTTTAAAGTTGTTTTCAATTTTAAGTTTCATTTTCAAAAATAATGTTGCAACTTGTTATGCAACTTAATTTCCAATTTTAAGAAGATTATAAATGTTAAGGTTGCATTTGTTGAGTTTCAAGTTTGCAAGGTTGTAACCTTAAAATCAATTTTGAAGAAATTAAAACAAAAGTTGCATAATAGGTTCCACAGTTGCAAATCTTATTTTTGAAAATAAAACTTTAAAAGTGCATTTTTGAAAATAAGTTTAAAAATGACATTATTTTCGTTTATTTCTAAAATATGTATTATTTTAAAAAAACTCTGAAATTTATATTATGTGAAAATATTTCAAACAAATAACTAATAATATAAAATCTCACAAGATCCCAACAAAATTCTAAATAATGTATCTAGGGGATATGGACACAAAAAATCAAATCTAAAAATGAAATTCAAAATGATGTGATATTAATAGCTGATATTATTTCATTTATTAGTCATTGCATCCTTTCTCTCATTACATTCTCTCTGTATATACATAGATATACAATACATTCATCTCTGAGAAATCTTTTGTTCGTCTCTGAAAAAATTCAAATTATGATTGGATAAGTATAACTTACTGCATCCTGTGAGGAGGAGCGTGTTTAAACTGGTCTTCTTGGTTCTAAATAAGGTTTGCATTTGAATCTGAATTCCCCATCTCTCTAATATTGTTATGTTTTACAATTGTTTCTTCACAAAATGAAAAAAAGGGGAAATATTTGTGAATACTTTTTGATGGAGATATTCAAATGTACTGCTATGAGTCTATCATGATTTGATAGAATTATTTTTTTAGACATGAAATGTGTATATTGTTTATATTGAAAAAGCATCATTTATACTGATTATATATATACACCTTTTCAAAGTAAATTATCAAACTAACTTTGAGCTATTACTATTTTTTATGGTGTCAGCACACTTATAATTTGGCTGGGGACCTTATATCGCATCCCTTTTTGTTAGTAAGTATAATCATGTTTATACTTAGTAATGAACCAATGGTTCATTACCCTCCAATGGTTTGGTCACAATTTAGTGCCACATCTTTAGAAAGAAATGTTAGAAGTTAAACTCCCTAGAAGATAAGATAATATCATCAAGTCTTGAAAACAGATGTAGTAGTATGAAAGGCAGAAAAATAAAAGATGCAGCAGTGAAGTCAAAGACGGTGGATAACTCTGAAGGACTTTTATTTAGCCCTGATCATTAACTATAAAAGCTTGTTTTGTGTAAACTCAAAAGTCAAGACTATGCATGCATGAACCAGCTTGAATTCCATAAAACAAGGTAGGCTACACACGGCTTGAATAAATGGAAGGTAGAAAAATAAAGAAAAGGAGAGCAGCTGCATAAACCTGTATCAAGATATATATTTAAATTAAGGTGGGCTGTAGAAAAATAAAGCAGCTATATTAATTGTAAACATACGTAAGTGAATAAGCATGGGAGATTTTGCAAAAATCTTTCCAAGGAGTTGAAAAAGTAAAAAAAGTACGGCTCCAGGTGCTACGCGGGGAGTTCGAAAATTTAAAGATGAAGAATTCCAAAAATATTGGTGAATTTGTTACGCGTTTGAAAGTCGTGACAAATGAGATGAAAAGAAATGACGAAAGTCTCGATGATGTTCGGGTCATGGAAAAACTCCTCCGTTCACTGACCTATAAATTTGATTATGTGGTTACTTCTATTGAGGAGTCAAAAGATTTGTCAACAATTTCGATTGACGAGCTGGTTGGTTCACTTCAAGCGCATGAGCAGCGAATGAACCAGTATGATGATGCAAGCCACTTGGAAAAGGCGTTACAAAGTAAGGTGTCCATTGGTGATAGTTCTGGGAGTAGTGGTTTTGTACGTGGCAGAGGTGGCTTTAGAGGTGGCTACCGAAGTGGATGAGGTCGTGGAAGGCAGTCTTTCAACAGAGGTCAGAATTCTGAAGGTTATCAACCATCTGGTCGTAATCAAAATTTCAGAGGTCGTGGAAGAGGCGGATTTCAACAATGAGGTGACAAGTCTCAATTTCAATGTTATAATTGTAATAAATTTGGTCACTTCAGTTATGAGTGTAGAGCACCAAAGGTGGAAAAAAAAAGTCATTTTACAGCAGCAAAAGAAGACAAAGATGTTGGCACTACTATGTTCCTCACTTACAAAGGAGACGAGGAAAGCAAGAAGAATGTTTGGTATCTTGACTCAGGGGCCAGTAATCACATGACTGGTCACAAGGAATTATTCACGGAGATAGACGACACCATCAACGGAGAAGTTACTTTTGGTGACTCGTCAAAGATTCCGGTGAAAGGAAAAGGTACTGTCACGATCATGTCAAAGAAAGGTGAAAAGAAATATATAAATGATATTTATTATATTCTTGCATTGAAAAATAATATTATCAGTCTTGGTCAACTTATGGAGAAAGGATATAATATACAGATGCAGGACAATTCCCTCATTATCAGAAATCAAGCTCGGGAATTGATTGCAAATGTGGAGATGTCAAAGAATCGTTTGTTTACGCTTGATATGCAAACGAATGTGCAGAAGTGCTTAAAGTCGGTCATTAAAAATAACTCGTGGTTGTGGCATTTGAGATATGGTCATTTTGGATTTTCTGGCTTAAAATTATTGTCAAAAACAAAGATGGTGGACGGTTTCCCAGAAATCAACGAACCAGAAAATTTGTGTGAAGTGTGTGTCAAGGGGAAGCAACACAGACAAAGCTTTCCCGTTGGAAAATCGTGGAGAGCCAGGAGGCCATTGGAGATAGTTCATACAGATATAGCTGGTCCATTTGATATCCCATCACTTGGAGGTAATAGGTATTACCTAACATTTATTGATGATTATAGTAGGAAAAGTTGGGTGTATATCATCAAAGAAAAATCGGAGGCTCTTGATAAATTCAAGGAGTTCAAAGCACTGGCGGAAAAACAAAGTGGATATTATTTGAAGAAACTCAGATCAGACAGAGGAGGCGAGTATACTTCAAACTTGTTCAAAAGTTTTTGCAGAGCACATGGCATCAATCATCAGTTGACAACAACATATACTCCTCAACAAAATGGCGTTGCAGAAAGGAAGAACCGCACAATTCTTGACATGGCAAGGAGTATGGTGAAAGCAAAGCACTTGCCAAGAACTTTCTGGGCGGAAGCCGTTCAATGTGCAGTTTATTTGCTGAATCGTTGTCCAACAAAAAGTGTCAGAAACAAAACTCCGAATGAAGCATGGAGCGGAAGCAAACCATCAGTTGGACATCTCAGAATTTTTTGAGTGTATTGCTTATGCCGATATTCCCGATCAGAAAAGAAAGAAGCTGGATGACAAAGGCGAAAAGTGTATTTTTACCGGATATGACAAAAGAAGCAAGGCGTACAGACTCTACAATCCCCTAACGAAGAAATTAATCATATCTCGAGATGTTGAGTTTGATGAATCAGATTACTGGAGATGGAGCGAGGAAGAAAGAAAAGTTGTCGGCTTATTCTTTAATGGTAATGATGATGACGGTGACAACCTCAATAATGAAGATGACGGAGATGATGATCAAACTCCTCCACCAAGTCCAAATCAACAAACGCCTAGATCGACACCATCCACGGGAGGAAGCAGCAGTTCAGGGGGAGCACCGAGAAAGATGCGGAGTCTGGATAATATTTATGAAGCAACAAGTCCGGTACAAACATCCTTTGATTATTCCTTATTTTGCTTAATGGCTGAATGTGATCCAGTTACATTTGAAGAAGCTTCTGAAGAAAGCAAATGGAACAAAGCCATGGATGAAGAAATTGGCACAATCAAGAAGAATGATACATGGGAGCTCACAGATCTTCCAGAAGGACACAAAGCAATTGGTGTCAAGTGGGTCTATAAAACCAAGACGAATCGAGATGGAGAAGTGGAGAAATACAAGGCGAGGTTGGTGGCTAAAGGCTACAAGCAGAGATATGGCATTGACTATGATGAGGTATTCGCTCCAGTTGCAAGAGTTGATATCATACAACTTCTGACAGCAATTGCAGCTCAGAACCATCCTTCCTCAGTAAGTAATAGTTGTTGTCCTCCACTAGGTTCACCTTGACCCTTTAAGCGTTCTTCATGGGCCTTCAAGGACCCAACCGCTTCTTCGACTGACATCGTATCTAGGTCCCCAAATTGCTCGATTGTGGAGGCTATTTGCAGAAATTTCGTTGGCACTGCCGTGAGAAGTTTCTTTACCACATATCCTTCGTCAATAGTCTCCCCTAGTGCCCGTATATTGGCTACCAATCCGTTCAGTTTGATACAAAACTCATCAAGCTATTCTGCATCTTTCATCTTTAGGGATTCAAATTCAGCTTTTAAGGTTTGAACCTTTGCCTTCTTCACGCGGTCGGCGCCCAGACACATAGTTTTTATGGCTTCCCATGCCTCTCTCGCCGTGGTCTTTTCTGCAATAGACAAGAGTAAGTCTTCAGGTATTCCCTGGTACACAGCAGCAAGAGCAATCTTGTCCTTTCTCTCCTCCACTGAAGCCTTTGGATCCTTAGGCTCAATAGCCTCCCATACTCCATGGGCCTGCATGAAAACTCTCATTTTAATTGCCCATGCCGTATAGTTACCTCGCGTCAGCATCGGATAACTGAGACCCACTACCTCCTTTGTCTTGCTCATCTCTGTCTTACTCGCTTCCATTGTATCCTTCTTGGGCATCCACTTTGGCATATACTATGTATGTATGTGAGCTCTGATACCAGATTGATGAAACACACCCATGCGTACACCTCTAATCACTCTGCAATATTATATATAGTATATGTGTATGATGTAAAAACGAGAGAAAACAAGAATGTAAAGTAGTGATCTTATTACTTTGCATAAAGGAAACAACTTAAGTACAAGAAAACTAGGAAACCAACTAGGCCTATAAACTAGAAAACAGAAAGCAACAGAGAGTCCTGAAAATGTTCCACTACTACTTCTCAGGCCTGACTGATTCAAACTACGTCCATAAACTATCAAAATATTACCGACACCTCACACTACATCACTGGACTCCACATCTCAGACACCATAAATTATTAACAAAGTTTAGATTAATCCAACAGGAATTAGCAAGAGGAAACAATGAGTGCAATGTCAGGTTCACTTAGTACTGACACAATTGTAGCACGTGATGCGTTTAGAGGAATGTTGGAGACACTGTGAAGCTCTGAAAAAGATATTAACCGGGCAACTCATCTTGCATTTAATTGTTCTAAGAATGGAATTGCGAATGAGGTAAATATTGTTAATTTTTTTTTTCCTAATTGACTTATAAGGTTTCACACTTATAGTTCTGGAATATCCTTTCATCCTAGCTATGAAGAATTTATTGACTTGTGTGATAGTATGTGTTCTATTAGTTTCCTACTAATCATGCATTTTACATAACTGTTCTAACCTGACAACAGCATGCATCAGTTGTCATGATAGTCTCCATTTTTCATCAATTTATCTTCATTATATAGTTGCGGCATGCATGTAGAACTAAATTTGTTTACTGTAGGGGCAAGCTAAGTGGTTAGATTTGTTTTCATTTATAACAGTAGATGAACATTTCCTCAAGGTATAGTGTGCTTATCTACTTTTGTGTAACTGTAAATCTTGATATGGGCAGGTTATTGAGCTCATCATCAAAAAGATGGAAAACGAGCCCAGTATGAGTCGCATAGTACAATTCTTATTCGTTGTGGATTCCATTACTCAGAATTCAGAGAGGTAGAAAGGTGTGTGGAAATCCCAGAGAAAACACATTGCTTCACTTATTATAATTACTATAGATTGTACTTTTCGACTTCTCTTTGCTTCACTTCATTGCAATTAATTACTGGATTCAGTATTATTAAGATGTTTTCTGGCATTGTTTGCTAAGACTATAAATTAGTACAATTAACATTATTATTAATTGATAACTTTTGAACCTAGACACTGCTGGAGCCAGTTTTATTCCTATTATAGCAGCTCAACTGCCTCGCCTGTTACTAGCGGATGCTCCATTTTGGGTTGGTGCAGGAGACAATCATAGGCAAGCCGTTAAGGTATTTTGTATTGTAATGTAATTTGTGGAATGAATTTTTAAACTGTGATGGAACGATTTTTAAGTGCAATCTACAACCCCAGGTTTTCAGATTATGGGTTAACAGTAAGATTTTTCCTGAAACTTGGCTTGAGCAGTATGTGAATAAATTGGAGCTTTTCATAAAAAATTCATTTCCAGCTGACATAGATACTCAGGAAAGAAAGATGGATGGTATGCACTTTGAGGAGAGTGGCAGGTCAGAAAACATTATTGATTAGTAGTATGTTTTTGTAGTTTCAGTAAATACTTGTTTGTTATGGATGGTAGGAACATACATGCAGGTTAAAATATTTATTATAGTGTAAACTTCTATGGGGGAACATGGTTCGCTTATAAGAATTCTCTCTGTTTAGATAAGCAATAAACTAAGTAGATAGCTGAGAATTAGAGAGAAATAGACAGAAATGAAGATGAGAAACAGAGTTTAGATGAGAAGAGAACTTGAAGAATAAGTTAGGTTTTCAGAGAGAGAAAGCCTCGATAGAGAGATATAGAGATCGGTGGCAAAAGCCATATTTATATACTAGTCTGCAATTACCATACTACCCCAATGATAGTACTAAAACTTGATCTTTCGTTTATATCATGGTACTGCTAAAACTTACCAGTAGGTAATCCTTCTACTGAATTTTATTAATTCTTTTCTAAATGGGGGAAGAAACTGGTAATTAAGTATGTAGGAATATGCCACATAAGCACTGTACATATATACCTATCACTACCTATCACTTTCTGTTAAGATACAGCACATTGCAGTATGCATTAGTTTTCTGATACCTACCAGTTTCTCCTATATGTCACAGAAACATTGCATTGCAGTGTTTCAACACTGAAACTACAATCTTAAGTTTGACTGGGTCTGAACATCTGCCAAAGAGGATATCTGGACCTTTGCAACCTCCGTGGAGGCAGCTGCACAACAATGTTTCCTTCCAACCCGTTGGTGTTAGTCAGAGGCCTCTTCTACCCAGCAAAGGTTTTACCACTATTGCATCTCGACCTCCAACTAGGGGTAATCCTCTTTTTAACCAACATCTTCATTACTTGATTAGTTGGTTACCCAAGTACTGAAACTGTTGGAAGTGACCTAACTGAAATTCGATGGCTCGATAGATAAAATAATATTCTAACTGTCAAGGCAAATGGGACAGTCTCTTATGCAAATGGGACAGTCCCTTTACAAATGAGACAGGGTATGGGACAGTCTCAATTACACTGCAGAAAATAAACAACAGAAATAAAATGCAGAATGCTGAAAAACTGAAAAGTAAAAACACCAGAAGTTTTCACTTGGTTCGGCCCCTACACCTAGTCTATGGCCTACATCCAAGTCCCCATGCCAACTAGCATAGAGAATGTATTATATCAACTTTAATAAAAGAACTTACAATCTTTTCCTTGATTACAAATATAGCACCTGAAAGAAACCCTTTCCCAAGCTACCTTGCTACCTAGCCCACTGCTATTCCTTAGCCTTCTAGCTACCTTGCTATACTTTGAAATCAAGCTTGCCACAACCCGACACAAAGTTGATATGAATACACAAGTATAAGAATAAACAAATTGATTACAACTCAAACTAGGTTTCTTGTTTTTCTGGATATAAATATCTCGGGTATGAAACAAGAAAATAATTTCAGATGATGAAGTATTCTCGTGAAAGTGTTAGCTGCAAATCTGAAATGAAGAGTTGTATTTATAAGCAAAGTTCTAACAGATTTATTTTCAAACACAAGATAAGATTGGAAGATAAGTTTGTTTGAAAATATTTGAATGAATCTTTGAAACTAATCTGTTAGTACGTTTGAAAAAGAGATAAATCAAGTAAAGAGATAAGGCTTGAGAGATTTAAACTTGATTTATAAGATAAGGTGGTAAGTTTGTTTGAGATAAGGTTTATCCAGATAAACAAGATTTACACAAAACCCTAACAAACCTAATCCTGAGAAATAGCCACTGCTGGAAAATCTGAACAAACTGCAAAGCTTGAATCTCGTTTACTTGCATTCTGTTTATCTTCTGTTTATCTGCAATCATCATAAACCTGAGCATCTAACATTCTCCCCCTTTTATGATGATGACAAAGAAAGCATAAATGCTCCCCCTATCAAAAACACTAAAGGCCTGTAAAACAAAGTTAGAACCAACAGAATATATTGCAGTTTATGATATATGCAATTATATGAGAATGAGACAACTAAAGAGTGAATGAGACACGAGATCAATATGCATAAAAGAAACAGTCTCAATCAATAAATACTTAAAACATAACAACCCATCCCTAAACCAGGATGTCCAGTTGCAATAGTTATCTAACAAATCCAGAATATCAGTTAATCACAAAGTCATCCAAAAACATTCATCAAAAACATAAACCAACATCACAAAGTCATCCACAAAACATCCATCAAAAAACACCCATTCAGAAACATAGTCTTAACCAAATAAACTCTTAACCAAATAAACCCATAAACCCATCATCGTCTAAAAATATCAATCAAACATCTTAAAAACATCTCATAATTTCTCCCCCTTCATCATAAAAGGGTCCTTCAATCAGAATCGTCATCAACATGAACTGGAGCTTTGCCTTTGCCTTTGCCTTTTCCTGAACCAGAAGCCTTGTTCTGGGATGAAGGAAACACCGGAGCTGAGCCGTACTCTGAAAATAGCTTGTCAAAAGCTTCCTGAGCTGGTGCCTTCCCGTCCCGTTCACGAAGCCATTCAAATATCTTAGCCTTGTATTCTTCTCTGGTCATACCAAAAACTGAAGGTGGAGGAATGGCAGGGAGTGGCATAGGAGCAGTGATTTCTTCTAGAGTACAATCTCCAATCCAGTCTCGTTTCTTGTGCCAATACATCTTGCTCTTGTCTTGCATGGCTGACAACTGCTGAGATAAAAACTTAGTCTCTGACCCAAGCTTAAAAAACAACTTAACAAATTCCTTTTCCCATGCCTTAGCAGAGGAAATCATCCCTTCCTGCAGAGTCCCAAACTCAAAATCTATGGTCTTAGACAACTTGACATCAGAAGTATGCAATACAGAGAGTTTAGCATTGATATCATCCAAAGATGAACAAACATACTTCCTAAACAACTCAAAAGAAGCATTTAGAATACTAACTTCAGAAGTTAGTGATCCAAGAGTTTTGACAGAAGCAAAATGTTGATTAAGATTAGCCAAAGCAACAGAATTTTCATTTAATTTGATCAACAGAGAATTAAGAAGAGTATTGGTAGGCTGATCAAAGGGGTCTGAGGCATAATTAGGAGACTTAGGAATACCACCAACATTCCTAGAAGCATCATCAAACAACAAATCATTTGATTCAGTAACTACGAGACCATTCGCAGTTAACACAGACAAGTCAAAAACAACATTCAAACTTTCTGATTTAGCAGTCTCAAAAGGAACACGAAAATACTGAAAAATCTTTGTTAACAAAGCAGGGTATGGAAGATGCATGGATTCATGTTTAGCACAATGATTCATGTTGGAAATAATTAATGAAGCCAAATTACAAGGGGTTTTCTTAACAAACACTGACAGAAGAATAGAATCCTGAAATGTTACTCTATCACGACCAGATTTACGAGGCAAAACATTCGAGTGAAACAATTTAAACAATAATAAGCACATAGGAGTTAAATCAGTTACCAATGGTTTGACAGACACAGAAACAAAGTTGTCACCGAGAATAGCTTTGAGTTGTTCCTCATATTGCAATCCAGGAATCTCGTCAAACGCCTGATGAGTGGTAAACGGGCAGGGACCTTGATCGGATACGCCTGTGAGCCTGGCCAGCAAATCCGCCTTAAAACAAACTGGACTACCTTTCACCGAAGAGAACACAATATTGTCGGCCAAAATCGAAAAATTCGCATAGAACTCCTTCACCAAATCTGTATAGATTACATCTGACGGCGATAATAACCCAGCACACCCAACAGCTTCAAACAATGATGATACGCCAATCCTGGAGAGAAGATCAGTATCACACAACCTTTCTTTTAGAATGGACTTGTTCCATGCCTTAGTAGTGCTTTCCTTTGCATGACGCTCGGAAGAATTAGGAGATGCTTCACTAGATGCTTCGGAGACGACTGTGGCCATACGACGACGCTTCGAACCAGACGGAGCAGGGGTCGGGGTTTGGTTAGCGGTGGATCTCGAACGGCGAGCCATGGAAGAAAGAAGATTTTAGGGTTAAGAGAGAAAGGATAGAATTTTGAGAGAATGAGAGAGTAGAGTGAGAAAAGAAAATAAAAAGATTAAGAAAGAGAGTTTAAAAAGAAGTAGAAACTGAAGAGTTAGAGATGGAAGAGGAGATGAAGAGGTGCAAAAACAGAAGTGATGTATTGAATGAATGATACATGCACGAGTTTCAAGGAAATGAAAAGTCTAATCAAAAGATTTACAAAATCTAATGCTATATACACGCATAAACACACGGACAAATAAAATAACAAACCACAAATTTATAAACAGGAACCTAATAACTCAAATAATAAATACACAACATATATTTAAGTATTATGACATAATTCATATTTAAACACATAAAATACATAAAATCACGTAATAAATTACAGAGAACACATACCTAATTCACGACGCATTTTACAAAATCTATCTTCAGCTAAAGGCTTAGTGAAGATATCTGCACGCTGTTTCTCAGTAGAAATATAAATAAGCTCAATATTACCTTTAGAAACATTATCTCGTAGAAAATGGTGACGAACATCAATATGCTTAGTACGAGAATGCATAACAGGATTTTTAGAGATATTAATTGCAGAGGTATTATCACAATATATAGGAATATTTGAGTAAGAAATACCAAAATCCTGCAATGTTTGTTGCATCCACAAAATTTGAGCACAGCAACTTCCAGCTGCAATGTACTCTCCTTCAGCTGTAGAGAGAGCTACTGAAGTTTGCTTTTTACTATTCCATGCAACTAAACAATCTCCTAAAAATTCACAAGCACCACTTGTGCTTTTTCTATCAACCTGTGACCCTGCATAGTCAGCATCTGAAAAACCGATTAAGTCAAAGGAAGAGGAGCTTGGATAAGATAATCCCAAGTCACTCGTACCTTTCAAATATTTAAAAATACGTTTAACGGCATTCAAATGAGATTCTTTAGGTTGAGATTGAAAACGAGCACACAAGCATACACTATACATAATGTCAGGTCGTGAGGCAGTTAAATATAACAATGAACCAATCATACCTCGAAATTTAGTGACATCTACAGGTGTACCTTGTTCATCCTTAGTGAGCTTAACTGAAGTACTCATCGGAGTTGATTTAGGTGTGACATGATCAAGTGCAAATCTTTTGAGTAAATCCTTTATGTACTTGCCTTGGTGAATAAATATTCCTGCATGAGACTGATTAATTTGCAAACCTAGAAAGTACTGCAATTCACCCATCAAACTCATATCGAATTCCTTATGCATGCAATCAGAAAACCACTTACACAAAGATTCGTTAGAAGATCCAAATACTATATCATCAACATAAACTTGTACTAAAAGAAAGTTATCACGTTTATGAAAAATAAAGAGAGTTGGATCGAGTGTACCACGAATGAAACCATTGTTCACAAGAAATTGACTGAGACGTTCATACCAACAGCGAGGAGACTGTCTCAATCCATAGACAGATTTCTTGAGCTTGTAAACATAGTTAGGGTACTTCTCGTGAATGAAACCTGGAGGCTGCTTCACGTAGACTTCTTCCTTGAGATAGCCATTTAGAAATGCGCTTTTGACGTCCATCTGATAGAGCTTGAACTTCTTGTGAGCTGCAAAGGCCATTAAGATTCGAATAGCTTCTAAACGAGCTACTGGAGCATATGTCTCATCGTAATCGATTCCTTCCTGCTGGTTGTATCCCTGAGCAACCAACCGAGCTTTATTTCGAATGATATTTCCATCTTCATCTTTCTTATTCTTGAAAACCCAACGAGTTCCAATGATCTTGGCATCCTGAGGAGGTGGGACGAGTTCCCAAACATCACACCGCTCGAACTGGTTCAATTCCTCCTGCATTGCAACAGACCAGTGTTCGTCTGCAACTGCTTCTTGAGCATTCTTTGGTTCGAACTCAGCAACAAAAGCACAGAATGCACATAGATTATGAAGCCTGCTTCGAGTAGAAATCCCTTGATCTAAATCAGTGAGAAGATTATCTGGTGGATGATTCTTCACAGTCCTAGAAGACTTAGGAAGTTGAATATTACTCATTTCTTCCTCATTAGAATTATCTGCCTGGAAATGAATAGGAGTTGTCTCATTCAAAAGAGACTGCCTCATTTCCGCTTGTGAAGATTTATCCAGAGGAGTAACATAATTCAAATTTGAAACACTATCGGGAGTCTTTGGATAGCCAGAAAATTCATCTGAAGCTTGAGTAGATTCTGCAGAATTATCAGAAGACTGAGATGGACCTGGAGAGTCTTGACTGTTTGATTTGTCAGAATGAGACTGACTCTTTTCAGAATGAGACTGTCTCATTTGGGAATGAGACGATAGATCCGCAGTGTCTTCATCAATTTGAGATATATTCCTTGAAGATTCATTGAATGAAATATTGATGGATTCTTCTACTTTGTTCTTGACAGAATTATAAACACGATAAGCTTTGCTTGTTGTAGAATATCCCAAGAAGATTCCTTCCGTAGATTTCGCATCGAACTTGCCTCGATTATTTTGAGTATCTAAAATAAAACACTTGGAACCAAATACTCGAAAATAACTAATGTTAGGAGTCCTTTTCTTAAGCAATTCATACGGAGTTTTAAGCAAAATAGGACGGATAAGTACTCTATTTAAAATATAACAGGAAGTGTGTACCGCTTCAGCCCAAAATTTTCTTGGAAGCTTACTCTCATGCAGTAGAGTTCTGGCAGTTTCCTGTAGAGTCCTGTTCTTGCGTTCTACTACTCCGTTCTGCTGAGGAGTTCGAGGAGCTGAGAATTCATGAGTGATTCCTCTTGATTTACAGAAGGTTATGAAATCCTTCTCGAATTCACCTCCATGATCACTACGAATAGTCTTGAGCTTAAATGAATACTTAGTCTCAAGGTTAGTAATAAGATCCTTAAACTCAACAAAAGCTTCATCCTTAGTTCGTAAAAATAATACCCAAGTGAAACGAGAATAATCATCAACTATAACAAAAGCATAATTCTTACCTCCTACGCTTACATACCTTTCTGGACCAAAAAGATCTAGATGAAGGAGCTGCAAAGGAACAGAAGTTGATACTTTATTCTTAGCAGTAAAGGAAGTTTTCACCTGTTTTCCAAGTTGGCAAGCTGAACAAGGTTCTATTTTCTTGTACTTCAGCTTTGGTAGACCTCGAACCAGATCATGAGAAGATATCTTCCGAAGAAGATCCATGTGAACATGGCCAAGACGTCGATGCCAAAGATACTGTTGATCTTGAACAGTAGCAAGACAAATTTCTTCTTGCTGTTCATCAAAATCTAATACGAAAATATTTCCTTTTCTTTTGGCAACTAGAGCAAACTCGTTAGTATGAGTACCAATATAGCATACATCTTTATCGAACTTAACCTTATGACCAGCATCAGTAAGTTGACTTACACTAATAAGATTATATTTCAAACCATCAACTAAACGAACATTAGAAATGGCAAACCTGTCATTACCAATGGTGCCTTTTCCAATAATTCTGACGGTGTTTGAATCTCCAAGAGTAACTAAGCCACCTTCCTTGGCAACTAGAGATAGAAACTTGGATTTATCACCTGTCATGTGACGTGAACAACCGCTGTCGATGATCCATTTATTTCGCGGAACATGGACCTTCAAACAAACCTGCAAGAATTGCTTTATCCCTTAGGTACCCACTTAAACTTGGGTCCTGGTTGGTTAGTATCACAAATCTTATATAAATGTCTATCTGATTTCTTAATCCACATCTGAACAATATTAACAGAAGTATTAGCAGATTTATATCTAGTAGAAGATTTATAAGATGAGTTAGAAGAGTGGCCCTTGATACCACATAATCTAGATTCAGATGTAGGATGGCCAGCTTTGCCACAATCTCGACATTTCTCATAAGGCATCTTATATTTCATAGGAGCTCGCTTATAACCGCCTTGAAATGCACGTTTCTTGATTGACTCACATCCTAAACCTCCTTTATCAAGAGAAGATTTTTGTTCACCAAGAAGAGCATTCAAAGTTCCTTCTCCATGAAAACATTTAGCTAAATCTTTTTCAAGCTGTTCGACTTTCTGCTTTAATTCAGGAACAAGGGGATCAGGAGCACTGTCTTCTTTAACGGTTTCTGAATCAACAGATATTGACTCTTTCTTCAAGGCTTCAAGGCATACATCCTTCATCTCAATCTCATTTTTGAGATATTGATTTTCTTCAGTAAGTTTTGAAACCCTTTCAAGCAATGATTTGTTCTCAGCAACTAGGGCTTCTTCCTTCATGGGATCATCCATTTCACTAAGAACTTCACTTAAAGCTTGCTTTAAATAAGCATTCTTTTCTTTTAACTTTTTAACCTGGACCTGCAAATTCAACATAGATGAAGATATATTTGAATTATACTTAATATTCTGTACCTCATCATTGTCACTGGAGTTGTCCTCTAGTCCAGCAAAGCAAAGTTGAGCAACTTCATCGTCTGAATCGATCTCCACGTCAGATTCATCATCACTCCAAGTAATTAATGCCTTCTTTTTGTTCTTCAGCTTGTAACAGTCCTTTTTGAAGTGCCCTTTCTTTCCACACTCAAAGCAAGTATCTTTGCTTTGATTCACTTTAACCTCCTTGCTCGGATTAGATTTGAAGTCCTTCTTCATAAACTGCGATTTCACAGGTCGTTTGGAGGCATTCCGTTTGGCAAGAAATTTATGAAACTTCTTTATTAGAAGAGCAATATCTTCATCAGAATCGTCAGGAGACTCATCTGCATCTGCATTAAGTGCAAGAGTTTTCTTACGAGGAGCTTCATCTTCTTCATCATATCTACGTAGCTGATTTTCGAATTCCTCCAATTCACTGAACAGTGTTAGAGTATCCATAGTCGAAAGCAGTGTTGAATCCTGCAGAATGGTAACCTTTGGAGCAAACTTCTTTGGCATTGCTCTGAGGATTTTCCTATTTATCTCAGATTGAGGAATGATCCGTTCCAGAAGTGAGATGGAGTTCATCAATGTCAGAAACCTCCCTTGAGCATCTCGCACGCTTTCATCTCTTTCCAACCTGAAACCTTCATAGTCACTCATTAGCATACTTAATTTTACTTCACGTACCTTAGACGTGCCTTCGTGGCTGACTTTGATCGTATCCCAAATCTGTTTGGCAGTAGTACATGCTGAGACTTTTCTTAATTCTGTAGCTACCATGCCATTGAGAAGTGAATTCATAGATTTAGCATTGGAATTCATTGCGTTCACTTCTTCGGGAGAGAGATCCTTGAGAGATTTTGGCTTCCCTTCTTTCATAGGAATTGTGAAACCATTTTCTACAGCATCCCATTCAAATGCATCACGCTGGAGAAAGATTTTCATTCGAAACTTCCAGTCATTGTAGTTTTCAGCACCATGAAGCAGTGGTGGATAATTGTTTGAATACCTATCTGGTTGAGCCATGGATCGCTAGCAAAATAAACACTAAAAAGAGAATTAAATGCACCTGCTCTGATACCAAATGAAATTCGATGGCTCGATAGATAAATTAATATTCTAACTGTCAAGGCAAATGGGACAGTCTCTTATGCAAATGGGACAGTCCCTTTACAAATGAGACAGGGTATGGGACAGTCTCAATTACACTGCAGAAAATAAACAACAGAAATAAAATGCAGAATGCTGAAAAACTGAAAAGTAAAAACACCAGAAGTTTTCACTTGGTTCGGCCCCTACACCTAGTCTATGGCCTACATCCAAGTCCCCATGCCAACTAGCATAGAGAATGTATTATATCAACTTTAATAAAAGAACTTACAATCTTTTCCTTGATTACAAATATAGCACCTGAAAGAAACCCTTTCCCAAGCTACCTTGCTACCTAGCCCACTGCTATTCCTTAGCCTTCTAGCTACCTTGCTATACTTTGAAATCAAGCTTGCCACAACCCGGCACAAAGTTGATATGAATACACAAGTATAAGAATAAACAAATTGATTACAACTCAAACTAGGTTTCTTGTTTTTCTGGATATAAATATCTCGGGTATGAAACAAGAAAATAATTTCAGATGATGAAGGATTCTCGTGAAAGTGTTAGCTGCAAATCTGAAATGAAGAGTTGTATTTATAAGCAAAGTTCTAACAGATTTATTTTCAAACACAAGATAAGATTGGAAGATAAGTTTGTTTGAAAATATTTGAATGAATCTTTGAAACTAATCTGTTAGTACGTTTGAAAAAGAGATAAATCAAGTAAAGAGATAAGGCTTGAGAGATTTAAACTTGATTTATAAGATAAGGTGGTAAGTTTGTTTGAGATAAGGTTTATCCAGATAAACAAGATTTACACAAAACCCTAACAAACCTAATCCTGAGAAATAGCCACTGCTGGAAAATCTGAACAAACTGCAAAGCTTGAATCTCGTTTACTTGCATTCTGTTTATCTTCTGTTTATCTGCAATCATCATAAACCTGAGCATCTAACACTAACTTCTTATGAGTTTTCCAGCAAGGTCACGAGACAGCCCATGATGTGGTATGGACAACTGGAAACTTCGAATGGCTATTCGAAGCATGCCTAATCGATGATGGCAAAATGTGCATGATATGCTCTGCAGATTATAATATTACCAGTATGTTTTCATTGTGATACTTCCATCCTTTATCCTACTGACGGGGGTAATATGTGAAGCTAGTGTTTAACTTAACTTTAAATGCAGTGCCTTCTTTCGAAATTGTATTGACGTATTTGCATTATTGATGTGTCTTGTTCTATATTTTCTACGTACCTCAAAAATTTAGTTTCTTTTATTTTGTGATTTTAATCATTAAAATTTAGATCCACCACTAATGTTGGTCGATTTTCCTGGACTGGAAAAAGGAAATCTTGATGATTCATTGGTGAGTTTCTGCATTTGACAATAAACTGGATCTTTTTTCTTGACTTGATGACTTTATATTGAAATTGCATATGGTTATAATTTTCTGCTAAACGGGCACAAAACATATCTTCTGCTAAAGCCTTGGGAATTGTAAAGGAATTCGATAAATTAAATAGTCCAAATCAGATGAGGTATGTAAATCAATTAATTAAATTGTTCATTTACATCTCACATTTGCAACTTTTGGTTAGGAAAATTAAACTTTTGATACACTATGTTGAATGCAGGAGTTCTAGTTATGTGCTTACATAACTTGTACTAACGTAATAACACAGATTTATCTAGTGAACTTTAGTTTACAGGGAGATGTCAAATTTCTGAAGAAGTATTGTATCCCTGAAGTAATTGAACGGTGTAGTGCTGAACACAAGGCTTATGCAAGCCAAAATATTGTAGTTGATAACAAGGTAAAATAGACCCAATCCAGATGGATTCTCTTGCTTCGGATAGTGTTTTCTTTTCATGTGGTCTGATTTACTTGGTAAATCTTGAGCAGTTTTTTTTAAAATGGTCAAATCTTTTGGGTTTTTATTTCTGCATTATTTACATGTCCTTATTTTTAGTTGCATAATCATTTCTTATCTTAGCTGAATATATACGTGAAATTTCTGTGATGTAATACTTCTATGAATAAAGCATGAGTATTGTTTTCACACCTTTCTCATCCAAATCTTGTTAAACTGGTGGGACAATCTCATTGTCTTCTATACTGCAAGAAAGGCAATAGTAAGTCGGCCTTTGTGTCTTTAACCAGAGTCTGACAATCTCATTGTCTTCTGTACTGAGCAGGAGGATGCTCTATGCTGCCACTTCCATGGGAAATACGCTTAAAGATTCTGATTGGAGCTGCTAGAGGTCTGGCATTCTTACACGCAGCAGAAAAAAAGATAATATATAGAGACTTCAAAGCCTCAAATATTTTACTGGATGGGGTAAGTATAAATAGTACAGTAGGTTGGTTTGTCCGTGCCAACAGGGGCATAGCCAGTAAAACCAATTACTCGGGTCAAAAAGTCAGAAAATAAATTCAAGTATATTTAAATAACTAATATATAGATATAATTGCAAGACAAATTGTAATATTAATAATATATAACTAAGTACATCAATTCCATAATTATATTACAAGCAACAGAATGACAAGTTCAAATTAGGCAGAGTGACTACATAATAACATCCATTATATTTCATTTATCTTGCGAATAGAGAATTAGCTAAGCAACTTACTTTATTAGCATAAACATATCAATTTTTTGTCTGGGAATCCTGATTACTTTAGATTGTGACTTTTTGCCATATTTGAATAGTAGAATCCTGATTAGTATTTTTACAGTCATTCACCTAACTGTTTTTTTCCGATAGTTCCTATAGTTTGCGACTTTGCGTATTATTATTTTATGTCATACAACATAGCTAATCAAGTCAGTAACTAATGTCGGTAATCAATTTCAGCATTGTAAGCAGGAATTCCAGTGTGCTGAATTGAAAAAAATATCAGAACCAATTGAACATGCTTTAAAGAGACAACAGCGTGGATTGGATCCTGATTCTGATAATCTATCAATTATCATTGAGTCCCTTAGTTTGACAACTGACCTGAAAGAGAGTATTGAATTAGAAAAGGAAAGGATGAGAGCTGTGACTAATAAAAGCCAAGGGGATATAGATCTTAGTAACTAGCTGGTTCGTGGCAGAGCAGTAACAAGATTCTACAGAAATGGGTAAAATGGACGTCAAATTTGTTAGCACAGTTGAAGAATCTGAATTATGTGCTCTCTTTTTTCCGTGTTGCTAAAGTAGCTGCCAGATTAATGGGTTAAGTTAATTGTGATTCCTGTATAATAGACTTGTAATGTTTGTAGATTAGTAGATTAGTTCATCAGTACTGGTGATATTGTATTGTGTTTCTGTTGACTTTGATTGAAAAAAAAGTTCTATATAGAACTGGGATTTAATGTATGGAGAAAGTATATTTCAAATTTTGTCCATTGTTATTGTGTTGCAATAGGTATTAAAAATGTTGCAAATAGGTACTAAAAATTGTTGCAAAAGGGCCATGTGTCAAGCTGGACCCACATGTCAGTGGGCCCCACATGCCAGTGGACCCCACCTGTCAGTATCCCACATGTCAGTGGGCCCCACATTTGCCACGTGTCAAAAGCCATGTGTCAAAGTGCCATATGGCAGTTCATGTGGCAGTCCACGTGTCAGTTTGACCCCATTTTTTTTGCCATGTCATTGCTTTTTTGCAACATAATTTTTGGTGTTGCCCTTGATAAGAAAATGTTGCCTTTGAACCCTAAGGCAACGCCAAAAATACTAACATCACAAAAGTGTTGCCGTAGAAAATTTTTGGTCTGTTGCAACATTTATTTGGCCTGTTGCAATGTTTGTGGAATGATGTAGAAGGCCACTTTTGGTGTAGTGTCCTTTACTGTATATACATAGATATACAATACATTAATCTCTGGGAAATCTTTTTTCGTCTCTGAAAAAATTCAAATTATGATTGGATGAGTATAACTTACTATCCTGTGAGGAGGACTGGTCTTCTTGGTTCTAAATAAGGTTTGCATTTGAATTGGAATTCCCCATCTCTCAAACATTGTTATGTTTTACAATTGTCTCTTCAGAAAATGATAAAAAAGGAGAAATATTTATGAATACTTTTTGATAGAGATATTAAAATGTACTGCTATGCGTCTATCATAATTTGATACAATTATTTTTTAGACATGAAATGTGTGTATTGTTTACATTGAAAAAGTATCATTTATACTGATTATATATATACACCTTTTCAAAGTAAATTATCAAACTAACTTTTAGCAATTACTATTTTTATATGGTGTCAGCACACTTATAATTTGGTGGGGGGCCTTATATCTCATCCCTTTTTGTTACTAAGTATAATCATGTTTATACTTAGTAATAAACCAATCGTTCATTGTCTTGAAATGGTTTGGTCACAATTTAGTGCCACATCTTTAGAAAGAAAAACATGATTGATTATAATGATTAGAATTGATTTATTATGTAACCTCACCTTGAACACATATAGGTGTTTGGCTGTTTGGGTTATATGAAAATACCCGCAATACATGTCAAAAAACTTGATGATAAGAGCAAAGTTGTGATTTATTTGGGAAAAGAACCAGGGAAAAAAGCTTTCAGACTTTATGATCCTGTTGAGGACACTGTGCACGTGAGCAGAGATGTGCATTTTGAAGAAAAGAAGGGGTGGTCTTGGGGTAATAATGAGGCAGAAAGTGAATAAATGCCAGGCCCATTTACACCTATTGACTATCAACCGAGCTCGTTGGAAATAACTAGAAATGAGGGATACAATGAAGAGGATTCGCAATTAAACTCCAGGTCAAGTAATGCAAGTGACAACAGAAGTGAAATAAAATTTGGCACCATGGGAAGCTTAAGTGGAAGTAACTCTAACAGTTCGAGCAGCTTAAGTGAGGCTAGCAGTGAACCTCAGAATTTCAGATCACTAAGGAACATTTATGATGAAACTGAAAAAGTGGAAGCTGCAGATGAGTTATTACTATCAGAAATAGATGAACCTGTTACGTATGATCAATCAGTTAAACAAAAAGCTTTGAAATTGGCAATGCAGAACGAAATTGAGCCCATCAAAAATAACAAAACATGGGAACTTACAGAGTTGCCTGCAGGCCACAAGACAATCGGCTTAAAATGGGTGTTCAAAATAAAAAGAAATACAGAAGGTATGGTGGTAAAGCACAAAGCCCGGCCCGTAACGAAAGGTTATGTTCAAAAGTACGGAGTGGACTACGAGGAGGTCTTTGCACCTGTTACAAGGATGGAAACAGTTCATTTATTACTTGCATTGGCTGCCAAAAATGAATGGGAGGTTCACCACCTCAATGCAAAATCAGCATTTTTGAATGGTGAATTGTTGGAAGAGGTGTATGTGTCTCAACCAAAAGGGTATGAAAAGGAAGGAGAAGATCATAAAGTTTATAGATTATTCAAGGCACACTATGGAAGATAGGATGTTTCCACATTAACACTTTTAATAAATCAAAAAATACAGTTTATTCTTAAAGAAGATAAGATGTTTTCATATGAATCTTCCAATCTCAAAAAAATGATAGAATATTCTCTTACTCATATCAACCCAAAAGTTTTTCAAATTTTTCTCTCTTCGTTTTTCCGTGCCCAACCCCTATTAACTAGATCTTTTGCCCAGGTTGTGTCTGTATCCGCTGGTCTCTTCTTCTCTTTCTTCTTTCATCACCTTACTTCACTTCTTTCATCACCTTTTCCGGCCAAACACTCCGTCTTTTTACCATCCCTCTTGTTTTCTTTACTCCCCACTCCCGTAGGTCTCTATTTTCACCCACATTTTTTACTCTTTAGTTCTAATTATGTCAAATGACAGTTCTTTTAGCTTTAACTCCGGCGAATCTGCAATGATGGTTGGTATAGGTCATGACCACAACTATGACATAGCAGCCATTAACAGAACTATAGTCCTTGAAGATGTGGACTTGAAAGAAGTTTTTCTAAATCCTAGAGGGGTAAATTCCCATGCCCTCTTGCGTAGAGATGGTGGCTCCATTCGCCTTGATGGTGGTCCAAGTGACAACACAGTGAGCTCAAAAGGGAGGGCTATGGGAGGTGATGGTGGCTTACCCCCAGCTGAGATCTTGGGGCTTCAAGAAGTACAACATGTTGGTAATGGAGGTCTTCTTGAACAACTTGATGAATCTCGAATTGTTTCAAATGGTAATACCTCGGAAAATTCATCAAGTCCTTAGAAAATTTACTTGATAGTTTTGTTGTGAGAAACGGAGTTTTGATCCTAGTGGGTGAACACAATATTGTTGGTGGTACTGGGAGCCCCGGTGTTGTGGGCAATGTGGTGGAGCCTGTGGAGGAGTTGGAAGCCGAGGCGGCTGGGGGGATTGTGGTGACTGCAGTAACTGGCACCACTGTGGCCATTGCTGGCACACCAAATCCTCATCAAGGTGATTGTAGTAAAGCAGGGGGAAAGAAGGTTTCTTGGAGTGATAAGGTCAAGGAAGGAATCCCAACTACAACTCCAAATTTCAAGCATAAAGCTACTTTTGTCACTAATGAGGATGGTTCCTTGACCATTATTCTTCCCAAAGAATTTCTTGTTCAAGCAAGGCAGCAGTGGAACACTAGCTGCATTGGCCATTTTATTGGCGGGAGCTTTGACTTCAAATTTGTTCGTGATAGGGCCATGAATCTATGAAAAAATAGAGGACTTTTACATGTTTTTTATAATTCAAAAGGCTATTTCACGTTCAAGTTTGATACGGAGGAACACATGAAAGCAATTCTAAATCTCAATTCTATACATTTGGCAGGGCGAGTTCTTTTCCTTAAACCATGGATGGAAAGTACAGAATTCAAATGTAATGTTCTTTATAAGGTGCCATGTTGGGTCAAGTTAGGGCTCCCACCTTCCTACTGTTGTTCCAGTTCTGGAATTACCATGGTGGCTGAGCTCCTTGGGAAAGTTATCAAGTTTGATGAAGCAACTTCGAAATTCCTTCCAATGAAATTTGCTGGAGTGTTAATTGAGCTTGAGTATGGATCTCCTAGGCCACCCTACATGATTGTCCCCTATTTAAACAGCAAAGGGAGGGAAGATAACTTTCGAGTTAAAATCGAGTATTCACAATTGCCATATTCCTGCTCCCTATGTCAAGCAATTTGGACACTCTTTGGCACGTTGCCCTGATGATCCCAATCGAGAGATACCAAAATCTAGATCACAAGGGAGTGTTAATAATAGGAAGGGTGGTAAGAACAACACTAAGGTGCATGAGGCCGAAGCTGAAATGGAGGAGAATGAAGAAAATCTTAATGAAGACTATGTCCATAATCATTCTTTGGTTCCATACGTGGTGGGTAAGTTTTTAGGTTGTGATGTTACTTTAGATGAGGATGAGATTTTGAGACAATGTAGGAAGAAAATGCAACACAAGGAGATGAACTTGACAAGTTTGATGCAGTTGAGACAACAATTGTTATGGATAATGAAGTAACCGGGGACTTGATTGTAGAGTCCCATGTTGAGTCCCAGGTTGAATCCCAGGGTACAGTACAACCTATGGCTGGCTTTATCTCGCCTGGGCGTCGCTCAGTCGCCAAGCACACAGGACAGGCTCTAGAGAGCTCTAGGACCATCTCAGCGTCTAAGCGCCCTTGCAGCCCTGCGCACCTGATCCCAAGCGTGCACACCGTTCGGTCTCCGCTAACAACTCCAGTACCCGTTCGAGCAGTTAGTGCACCTCAACCTCAAAGATCCCAGGAACATCAGGATCCCATTAATGAGATCTCAACGAAAAATGCCTTTGATACTTTGGCTCATTTGGAGGAAGGTGAAATTATTACTCACTGTGATGCCATCAACAGGAAAGGTAAGGGCAAAATCTCAATTGTGCTTGGCCTTGAGACACCCAATCCCCCTACTGGTACTCCACCTCGATCAGGCAAAGTGGGGACCAAAGAAAAGAAGATTACATCGAAGAAAGGTGTGAGAGTGGGCTAGTCTAGAAATGGAACATTACAGTGGTATATAGGTAGATATTATTGGATTGACAAACACAAATATTTGTATTTTTAAATTTTCCCCTACTGTAATTGGATCTTAAGTCTAAAAACTTGGCATGGAGTTAGGATTTAGCGTTGTCATATTGTCAAATTTATAACCGTGAATTTATCATAAACATATAGCCAAATTAGGAATTTAATAGAAAAATTCACGTGTAAGTATAATTTTTTGATGGACCAAGAAAATTACTTTTGTATAGAATTTATATATTTAGATCTAACACATCCACATGCACTGACATATTTTACAATCCCACTATCTAAGATGATCTAAAAATGCTTAGGGTATCGTCATTTGAACTAGGCATATGATTACATCATGAACTATTAACTCATGTCGGTTTCCCCTGAATCCTCTATTGATGAAATATAACTTTTATAACCCTGATTACAGTAACATATATATATATATATTGTATGTGTAATATTAAAATGAGAGAGAAACAAAATGTTAACTCATGATCTCATTAAAAATAAAGTTGCTAATACAACGTATATAACTAAGAAAAACAAACTGGAAACCAACTACAACTAAAGACTAGGAACACACTCCTACACGAGCTCCACTACTCCAGCACGTAGCCAAGACTTATTTAAATACTCCTAAAAATGCTCAATAACATTTGCAGTACTCCCAGACCAGTTCAAACTATAACACTCAGACAAAATAAACAAATAAAAATAAAAAACAAGTTTAGATTAATCCAACATACACCCAGATGAAGATGAACACAAATGGGGAGTGGGCCTAAAAGATTTAAAAATAATAAGGGGCTATATAGTGTGTTTCCATGATCATATTCTGATAATCTTCTATATATGAGTTATTTAATTTTTTAGGTTGTTTTTTTGCATACAAAGGTCGTCATCATAATTATTGAAAAGCAATCAATCTAAATTTCACTTAATTTGTTAGTTCTAATTATGGGCCCCTATCACACCACAAAAAACTCAAACAATACTGTTATGAATTTATAATTTGTCATTAGTCTATGAGGCCTATGTTTCAATGTGTTTAGACCATGAGTAATTTAACATGAGTTGTATGGAAGAAGAAATATATGGCCCATTACTTTGGCTAAGTTTTTAATGTGGGCCAATGGCACACATAAGACAATCGATTTCTCCTTGCAACTTTAGATCACTCTACTAACCGAATGACCTATGATAAGTGGATTCCCCTGCCGCAAAAAAAATACATGTCTATAACTTTTAACATACATGTGATTGAGCACAAAAAAATTAGAAAATAATAAGGGGTTGTCTAGTGCCCATGAGCATACTCTAATTATAATTTATGTACGAGTTATGTAATTTTATTGATTGATTTTTACTTTTGAATAAAAAGTTCATCATCACAATTATTGGAAAGTAATTAATGTGATTTCACCTAAATTCATACTTCTTATTGTGGGCCTCGGAACACCACTGAAAAAAGCAAACAATAATGCTATGTATTTGTCATTAATCTATTTGGCCTCTATTTCATTGCTTTAAAATGGTGATCATATTCTAACATTAGTTGTCTTTTTCAGTTTGTGATGATTTTATAAACGGTTTTTCTAGTGCGCGCCCGTGGGCACATATTAAGGGTGCAATTCATAGCACAAATATTAAATAACATATAACTTGGTCAAAAATAGTGGTAACAAATTTATGAGTAAAGTTTTATGGAGTGTAGTATTTCATGTGAGTTGAAGTGTCCATATACTCTTTGCACCTAATATATATACTATATAAAACGTTGGAAAATATATTACTCTGCCTTCTGCAAATATTATTATTTTAATGATAGTCTTGCAAATTTTATAGATTTTATAAGATTTACATTGTATAATATATTGATCTTTGGAAAATAGTTAGTTTGTAGAACATTCATGTTGAGGTTGATGTTTTGCACTATTATACTTGTAAAATTAATGAATTTGCAATATTTTTATTAAAATAGTAATATTTATAAAATATGATGTACACAATAATATGTTTTATAATTTTTTATTTATTAGGGAAATATGGACTCTAGTACTCGAATGGTGGTGGACTCCATAGAACTTGATATAATTAATAAGTTTTATTTAGTATTTTAATCCATATTTTGCACAATATTGTATTCAAATAAAAAAACTAAACCTAAATTCATGCAAAAGCTATTTGATTATATATTTGAATCTTTCATATTGACAAGACTAAATTTAGAATCATACAAAAATTATCAAAAAAAATTCAAAATATTAGATCCAATTTTGACTTTAAACTCATCGAAACTATATTAATTATCTCAATCAAAAAAGACTCTAAGTATGAAATCTTGTAAATATGAATATAAAATATAGTAAATTGAGTTTTATTTAAGTTATTATGTATTAAACGTGTGTTAATCATTTTCAGTATACATAAATCATTAACCCTTCTCATATGCATATGCAAAATTTATTTCCAAAATAATTTTGTGTCAAAAATTACATAGTCATTTAGTCAAAAATATTTGCAAATGCAGATTATATAATGTTCGAAACATTACATATAATAATGTTAAAATATTTTTTAAATTCTCAAACATTAAAAATAATAATGGGTAATGATGTAAAAAAATTTTAAATTCAAACCATAGATCGATTTAATTTATACTATTACGGAACATGATGACATCAGTTGTTTCCAAGTGTATCTTAGCAAGAAAGTTAGTCTAGTGATGTGGATATCTGCTTAAAGAGGGGATACTTGTATTTATTTATGTAATATTATATGGAATATATAAAACAGATAAATTAATAATAAATCCTTTATTTGCATAAATTTATTTGGAAATTATTGAGAATACTATATTTTTCAACTTATTTACAAAAATATTAACATTTTAAAGTTGTTTTCAATTGTAAGTTTCATTTTCAAAAATAATGTTGCAACTTGTTATGCAACTTAATTTCCAATTTTAAGAAGATTATAAATGTTAAGGTTGCATTTGTTGAGTTTCAAGTTTGCAAGGTTGTAACCTTAAAATCAATTTTGAAGAAATTAAAATAAAAGTTGCATAATAGGTTCCACAATTGCAAATCTTATTTTTGAAAATAAAACTTAAAAAGTGCATTTTTGAAAATAAGTTTAAAAATGACATTATTTTCGTTTATTTCTAAAATATGTATTATTTTAAAAAAACTCTGAAATTTATATTATGTGTATGATGTAAAAACGAGAGAAAACAAAAATGTAAAGTAGTGATCTTATTATTTTGCATACAGGAAACAACTTAAGTACAAGAAAACTAGGAAACCAACTAGGCCTATAAACTAGGAAACAGAAAGCAATAGAGAGTCCTGAAAATGTTCCACTACTACTTCTCAGGCCTGACTTATTCAAACTACGTCCATAAACTATCAAAATATTACCGACACCTCACACTACATCACTAGACTCCATATCTCAGACACCATAAATTATTAACAAAGTTTAGATTAATCAAACAAGCACCCCCTTAATCTAAACTTCTTTATTACGACTCTTCACCCCAAGAAGCTGTCTCATAAGTTCAAATTTGACAATTGACAATGCCTTAGTCAGCACATCAGCACGTTGTTCCTCTGTTCGTACGTGCTTCACAACAATCTCACCCCGTTCCACACACTCCCTTATAAAATAAAAACGGATATCAATATGTTTTGACCTTTCGTGAAAAACAGGGTTCTTTGCCAAGTCTATGGCGGATTTATTATCAATGTATAATACCACAGGGCCAATGTGATTTCCTGTCACTTCCTTCAGAAAGTTTCTTAGCCAAATACCTTGACACGCTGCAGCCGTATATGAAGATGGAGTTGGCATTGGGGAAGATGATCCTGTAAATCTTCAACAAGCCATGCAGAGTCCTAACTTTCAAAAGTGGATTGATGCCATGAATGAAGAGATGCAATCTATGAAAGACAATGGCGTTTGGGATCTTGTCGAGTTGCCTAAAGGCTCAAAACCTATTGGTTGCAAATGGGTATTTAAAACCAAAAGGGATTTGAGTGGTAACATCGAAAGATATAAGGCTCGTCTAGTCGCTAAAGGATTCACTCAAAAGAAAGGTATCGACTACAATGAGACTTTTTCTCCGGTTTCCACGAAAGACTCATTTCGAATTTTTCTGGCACTTATGGCTCATTATGATCTAGAGCTACATCAGATGGACGTAAAGATGGCGTTTCTCAATGAAAACATTGGTGAGACAATTTATATGGTGCAGCCAGAAAACTTTGTCATTGGAGATCCAAAGACTTTGGTATGCAAATTAAAGAAGTCCATCTATGGTCTCAGGAAGGCTTCTCGTGAATCGTATCATAAATTTCATCATGTAATCACATCATATGGTTTCGAAGTGAACTTGGTGGAACATTGTGTATATCACAAGTTCAGTGGGAGCAAATTTATCTTTCTTCTCTTATACGTTGATGACATCTTACTTGCTACTAATGATATAGGCTTATTGCACGATACCAAGAAATTTCTCACTAATCAATTTGAGATGAAGGATCTTGGTAACGCCTCTTTTATATTAGGAATTCAGATACATCGAGATCGCTCTCGAGGTATTCTTGGATTGTCACAAAAGAGCTATATCGAAAAGATCCTGGAAAGGTATGGCATGAAAGATTGTGCACCAATGGATACACCCGTGTCTAAGGGAGACAAATTTAGTCTCAAAAAGTATCCTAAGAATGAACTTGAGATAAGGGAAATGCAAAGGATACCATATGCATCGGCAGTGGGAAGCCTAATATATGCTCAAGTTTGTACTCGTCCTGACATAGCATTCATTGTTGGAATGTTAGGAAGATATTTGAGTAATCCGGGAATGGAGCAATGGAAAGCAGTGAAACGAGTCTTACGATATTTGAAGAAAATAAAAGACTATATGCTCACATACAGGAAATCAGATCATCTAGAAATCATTAGATATTCAGATTCTGACTTTGGAGGATGCAAAGATGAAAGAAAATCTACTTCGGGCTATGTTTATCTACTGGCTGGTGGAGCGATTTCATGGAGGTCTGCCAAACAGACGCTCATAGCTTCATCCACCATGGCTGCAGAATATATAGCATGTTTTGTGGCATCCAATCAAGCTTTATGGCTGCGAAACTTTATCACTGGTTTGCGTATTCTTGATGGT
Source organism: Apium graveolens (assembly GCF_009905375.1). Classification (NCBI taxonomy): domain Eukaryota; kingdom Viridiplantae; phylum Streptophyta; class Magnoliopsida; order Apiales; family Apiaceae; genus Apium; species Apium graveolens. The sequence goes on from NC_133647.1 coordinate 204,172,488, forward strand.
GTTGAAAGACCATTAAAGATATTTTGTGATAATAAATCAGCAGTGGAGTATTCAAATAACAATAGGAGCACTACAGATGCAAAACATATAGATATTAAGTTCCTAGTTGTTAAAGAAAAGATTCAGAGTTGACAGATTTCGATAGAATACATTGGCACTAACTCCATGATTGCGGATCCGCTCACTAAGGCGTTAACACCTAAGGTCTTTCACGAGCATACTACTCATATAGGTGTTACCTTATGTGATACTTTGGTTTAGTGGGAGGTTATATTTTGGTGTTTTATATAATAAACATTGAGTTGTTTATGTTCTGCAGAATACAGTTGATGGAATTTTATTAAATGTCACTCTACTTTTGTTCAATTTTCTTATTATGGTTTAACATTGAGTTGAGAAAATTGGAATCAATCTCGTTAGAGATTGCCTAAGGACTAGTTGGAAATAGACATTATATAGATCACATTACATGTAATTTCCATGCCACTTATCCATGCATTGATTCATGTCGTTGAATATATTTGTGTGGTGACCCTGGAATGTTTAGTCACGTAAAATTTTTGACGAATGCCGCCAGAATCTCAAACATATATAGTAGACAGACCAAATTATTTTGGTAAAATCTAAGGACGATAAATAGCATAAAGTTGCGCACTAAAGTTTTGTATAATTGATCCTGGATGCATATGAAGCCCAAGTGGGAGATTGTTATTATTATTTTTAATAATAATAATTATTTTATGGGCTACATATAAATATATCAATTATATTTGCTATTTATTATATTGGGTTAAATTAAGTGATCAAATAAGAAAACCAATTATATTTTAATTTATTGTATGGACCTAATAAGTGGATACCTAATACCAGGCCCAATTAAATTATAATGGGAGATTTAATTAGGTGGTATATAAAAAGAGTTATAGTCCCCAATATATCAAGTACACGTAACGACTTATCTTCTACCCATCACAGAGAACCATTGAGAAACCCTAAGGAGTACTTGGTTGAGGAAGACAATAATCAAGTACATTATATAGATTCAGATACAGTTACAATTATCGCCTTATGGATTCAGGTACGCTTCCGTCTTCGATTTAATCTTGATAAGTAGATATGATGATTACGGTCCTTGTCTCTATTTTAGAGAATTATGTGTTTATAGAATTATTAAATTCTATCACAGACTACATGATTTTATAGAACTTGACAGTGACATAAGTGATATGTTTTTTTACAAGGTCACTGGGTCACCCAAATTTTTAATCATCTACATGATTTTGTAGAACATGATATGTATAACAATGTTCTTATTTAAGCATATTCTCATAATTTTTTGTGGAAATACATATTTTTCTTATTGTTATATATTTTACTTACAAGCACATGTATATTGAATAAAAATGTAGAATAATTCTAATTACCACACGCTTATAATATTTGTGATATTTTGAATATGATTTTTGTCTCCCGTTAGAATTTTAAGAGAATCTCAAATCATGTGACAAAATAATTTTTTTCGATAAGTCCAATTAATTTCACGAAATGAAATTTGGATGACAAATTAGCTTAGTCAAAAATTAGAATTTGGGCACTAAGTTCAAATTTTGTCACACACTTAAATTGTTGTCATAAATTTAAATCTCTTCCAAAGTTCAATTCTTATGAAATTTTAATTTGAAGATAATGAAAGGATTAGATTAAATATTATAAGATTATTAAAATTTAAGCAGAAAATAAAAAAAATTGACGTTATTCAGATCTAAAAAACAAAAAAGACATCTTATGAAAGAAAGAAAAGAGTGATATGAAGGAAATTTCATGCATACCTTATCTTATTGAAGAGAGAAATCATAAAAATAAACTATATTCGAGTATCCTAAGATATTTTTACTACACTTCATATCCAAAGGAAGCTCACATCGTGATGGGTAAAGTAGTCCGTAATTAATTAAAAATTGAGCTATTTTTTGGGTGAATGTATCAAATTAGTTTTATGATATGAGAACAAGTTAGTAGTTGAATAACTGCCAATAAAAAATATGTCAATTAGGAAGGAGATACATGCGAACGAGTAAGTGTTAAAAAATTCTTGTAATTGACCTTGGAAAACCATTAGACAAGAAAGAAATGAGTAAAGAAAGTAACAAAACATGCTGCATGATCTCAATAAATTTCTGACCCGCCATATTCTTAGAGAATGCTATCATTCAATCTTGATTGAATTACATATTGTCAGAATTAATCTAAATATTTGTTTCAGTTTATTTATTTCGTATGAATAAGTCAGCTAAGCTGGAGAGTTTTTAGGAGTTTGATTTGGTCTAGAAGTAGTGGAGAATAAGTAGGAGTTTAGTAGAGGTGGTAGCTATTTTCTAGGCATTTTTGTAGTCATACAGAATGCACTTAAAACCTGTTTTCTTTGTTCTTGTTTTGTAAGTCTCAGTTGTAATTTGTTTTTCAGAAGTTTCAATATTAAAACCGAGTTGCAGCTCAACTTTGTTATTCCTTATTGTGTGTATTTCCATCAATCTGGTATCAGAGCCACATTGTAGTGAATACAAAAATAGATGTCTAAGCCAGCAACCATGGAACCCAGCAAAACCAAAGATAACTCTGTCAGCCTAAACTACCCAATGTTAACCAAAATAAACTACACAACATGGGCTCTAAAATGAGAGTATACGTAAAAGCTCATGGCGTGTGGGAAGCTATAGAACCTAAGGACCCTAAGGTAGTTGTAGAAGAGAGAAGAGATAGTTTGGCGTTGGCTGTGATCTACCAAAGTATTCCTGAAGATGTCTTGTTATCACTGAAGCAATAAGGACGGTGTGCCAAGGTGCTGATAAGGCGAAGAAATCCAGGGCTCAAATGTTCAAGGGATAGTTCGAGACACGGAACATGAAAGAAATAGAGCCACTCGATGATTTTTATATGAAACTGAACAACTTGGTTACTAATATTCGAGTTTTAGGGGAGAACATGGAGGAGACTTATGTGGTTAAGACGTTGCTGAGAGCAGTTCCATCGAGAATCCTACAAATAGCTTCTGCGATGGAACAGTTTGGGAACTTGGAGATGATGTTTGTCGAGGAGGTGATTGGTTCCCTGAAGGCACATGAAGAAAGAACACGAGGACAAATCGAGAGTAATGATGGCAAGTTGCTGTTGACAAAAGATGAATGGAGAAAAAGGGAAAGCACAGAGAGTCAGCTTTTCTTGACAAGAGAAGAGTGGTTGAAGAAGACAGGCAAGGATGGAACTTATGGCTCATGGGATAGCCGTGGTAAATCTATGAATCGTGGGATTCGTGATAGAAGCAAACTGAAATGCTTTAACTGTGGTGCTTATGGGCACTACGCTTCAGAATGCCGTAAGCCACGACGAGGAAAAGAGAAGGAGCAAGAATCTGAGGTGAATCTCACTCAAGTTGATGATGATGAACCTGCACTCCTAAGGAGACATTCTTTTGAATGAAGTAGGAGTAACATCACCAATGGGACAACAACATAAGTACAAAGGAGACATAAGTGTTTGGTACCTGGATAATGGAGCCAGTAACCATATGACTGGAGAACGCTCAAGATTTAAAGATTTGGACGAGAATGTGCACGGGCAAGTTAGGTTTGGAGATGGGTCAACAGTGTGCATTAAGGGCAAAGGATTTGTAGCATTCAAACGCAAAAATGACGAGGAACGTATTTTAAAAGAGGTATATTTTATTCCCACACTTTGTAACAATATAGTAAGTTTGGGACAATTGTCTGAGGTTGGAACAGAGTAATTATTAATGAGGATTTCCTGTGGGTGTATGAGAAAGATGGAAAGTTATTAATGATGGTTAAAAGGTCGTCAAATCGCTTGTACAAGTTAATAGTTCCAGAAAATGAGCCTGTGTGTCTGTTAACTAAAGCAGAAGAGAACACTTGGTAATGGCATTCGCGCTTGGGACAAGTAAACTTTCAGGCAATGAAACTGATGGTTACAAATGATATGGTGTGTGGATTGCCAACCTTGAGTTTACCAAAAGAAATTTGTAAGGGATGCTTGTTGTCTAAACAAGTGCGAAAATCATTTCTTGTACAAACAGACTTTACGGCAAAGGAACGACTTGAGCTAGTACATGGAGATTTGTGTGGACCCATTTCACCACCAACACTTGCTGGAAATAGGTACTTTATACTACTTATGGACGATTACATTCGAATGATGTGGGTCTTTATGTTAAAGACAAAGGATGAAGCTCTGGGTGCTTTTAAAAGATTCAAGGCGATAGTTGAAAAAGGTTCGAAATGTGAGATCAAGACTTTCAGGACTAATCGGGGAGGAGAATTCTTGTCAAAGGAGTTTGAGATGTACCGTGAATCTGGAGGAATATAGAGGCATTATACAGCCCCTTATTCGCCGTAGCAAAATGGGGTCGTAGAAAGGCGAAATCGCACTGTGGTGGCCATGGGAAGAAGTATGTTGGAAGAAAGAAATATTCCAGTGAGGCTGTGGGGAGAGGCAATATGTCATGCTGTGTATGTGTTGAATAAGCTTCCCACCCGAGCTCTGTCAAAGATGACACCGTACGAGGCATGGACTGGAAGAAAGCCTCACCTTGAACACATATAGGTGTTTGGCTGTTTGGGTTATATGAAAATACCCGCAATATATGTCAAAAAACTTGATGATAAGAGCAAAGTTGTGATTTATTTGGGAAAAGAACCAGGGAAAAAAGCTTTCAGACTTTATGATCCTGTTGAGGACACTGTGCACGTGAGCAGAGATGTGCATTTTGAAGAAAAGAAGGGGTGGTCTTGGGGTAATAATGAGGCAGAAAGTGAATAAATTCCAAGCCCATTTACACCTATTGACTATCAACCGAGCTCGTTGGAAATAACTAGAAATGAGGGATACAATGAAGAGGATTCACAATTAAACTCCAGGTCAAGTAATGCAAGTGACAACAGCAGTGAAATAAAATTTGGCACCATGGGAAGCTTAAGTGGAAGTAACTCTAACAGTTCGAGCAGCTTAAGTGAGGCTAGCAGTGAACCTCAGAATTTCAGATCACTAAGGAACATTTATGATGAAACTGAAAAAGTGGAAGTTGCAGATGAGTTATTACTATCAGAAATAGATGAACCTGTTACGTATGATCAATCAGTTAAACAAAAAGCTTTGAAATTGGCAATGCAGAACGAAATTGAGCCCATCAAAAATAATAAAACATGGGAACTTACAGAGTTGCCTGCAGGCCACAAGACAATCGGCTTAAAATGGGTGTTCAAAATAAAAAGAAATACAGAAGGTATGGTGGTAAAGCACAAAGCCCGGCCCGTAATGAAAGGTTATGTTCAAAAGTACGGAGTGGACTACGAGGAGGTCTTTGCACCTGTTACAAGGATGGAAACAGTTCATTTATTACTTGTATTGGCTGCCAAAAACGAATGGGAGGTTCACCACCTCAATGCGAAATCAGCATTTTTGAATGGTGAATTGTTGGAAGAGGTGTATGTGTCTCAACCAAAAGGGTATGAAAAGGAAGGAGAAGATCATAAAGTTTATAGATTATTCAAGGCACTCTACGGAAGATAGGATGTTTCCACATTAACACTTTTAATAAATCACAAAATACAGTTTATTCTTAAAGAAGATAAGATGTTTTCATATGAATCTTCCAATCTCAAAAAAATGATAGAATATTCTCTTACCCATATCAACCCAAAATGTTTTTCAAATTTTTCTCTCTTCGTTTTTCCGTGCCCAACCCCTATTAACTAGATCTTTTGCCCGGGTTGTGTTTGTATCCGCTGGTCTCTTCTTCTCTTTCTTCTTTCATCACCTTACTTCACTTCTTTCATCACCTTTTCCGGCCAAACACTCCGTCTTTTTACCATTCATCTTCGTTTTCTTTACTCCCCACTCCCGTAGGTCTCTATTTTCACCCACATTTTTTACTCTTTAGTTCTAATTATGTCAAATGACAGTTCTTTTAGCTTTAACTCCGGCGAATCTGCAATGATGGTTGGTATAGGTCATGACCACAACTATGACATAGCAGCCATTAACAGAACTATAATCCTTGAAGATGTGGACTTGAAAGAAGTTTTTCCAAATCCTAGAGGGGTAAATTCCCATGCCCTCTTGCGTAGAGATGGTGGCTCCATTCGCCTTGATGGTGGTCCAAGTGACAACACAGTGAGCTCAAAAGGGAGGGCTATGGGAGGTGATGGTGGCTTACCCCCAGCTGAGATCTTGGGGCTTCAAGAAGTACAACATGTTGGTAATGGAGGTCTTCTTGAACAACTTGATGAATCTTGAATTGTTTCAAATGGTAATACCTCGGAAAATTCATCAAGTCCTTAGAAAATTTACTTGATAGTTTTGTTGTGAGAAATGGAGTTTTGATCCTAGTGGGTGAACACAATGTTGTTGGTGGTACTGGGAGCCCCGGTGTTGTGGGCAATGTGGTGGAGCCTGTGGAGGAGTTGGAAGCCGAGGCGGCTGGGGGGATTGTGGTGACTGCAGTAACAGGCACCACTGTGGCCATTGCTGGCACACCAAATCCTCATCAAGGTGATTGTAGTAAAGCAGGGGGAAAGAAGGTTTCTTGGAGTGATAAGGTCAAGGAAGGAATCCCAACTACAACTCCAAATTTCAAGCATAAAGCTACTTTTGTCACTAATGAGGATGGTTCCTTGACCATTATTCCTCCCAAAGAATTTCTTGTTCAAGCAAGGCAGCAGTGGAACACTAGCTGCATTGGCCATTTTATTGGCGGGAGCTTTGACTTCAAATTTATTCGTGATAGGGCCATGAATCTATGAAAAAATAGAGGACTTTTACATGTTTTTTATAATTCAAAAGGCTATTTCACGTTCAAGTTTGATACGGAGGAACACATGAAAGCAGTTCTAAATCTCAATTCTATACATTTGGCAGGGCGAGTTCTTTTCCTTAAACCATGGATGGAAAGTACAGAATTCAAATGTAATGTTCTTTATAAGGTGCCATGTTGGGTCAAGTTAGGGCTCCCACCTTCCTACTGTTGTTCCAGTTCTGGAATTACCATGGTGGCTGAGCTCCTTGGGAAAGTTATCAAGTTTGATGAAGCAACTTCGAAATTCCTTCCAATGAAATTTGCTGGAGTGTTAATTGAGCTTGAGTATGGATCTCCTAGGCCACCCTACATGATCGTCCCCTATTTAAACAGCAAAGGGAGGGAAGATAACTTTCGAGTTGAAATCGAGTATTCACAATTGCCATATTCATGCTCCCTATGTCAAGCAATTTGGACACTCTTTGGCACGTTGCCCTGATGATCCCAATCGAGAGATACCAAAATCCAGATCACAAGGGAGTGTTAATAATAGGAAGGGTGGTAAGAACAACACTAAGGTGCATGAGGCCGAAGCTGAAATGGAGGAGAATGAAGAAAATCTTAATGAAGACTATGTCCATAATCATTCTTTGGTTCCATACGTGGTGGGTAAGTTTTTGGGTTGTGATGTTACTTTAGATGAGGATGAGATTTTGAGACAATGTAGGAAGAAAATGCAACACAAGGAGATGATCTTGACAAGTTTGATGCAGTTGAGACAACAATTGTTATGGATAATGAAGTAACCGGGGACTTGATTGTAGAGTCCCATGTTGAGTCCCAGGTTGAACCCCAGGGTACAGTACAACCTATGGCTGGCTTTATCTCGCCTGGGCGTCGCTCAATCGCCAAGCACACAGGACAGGCTCTAGAGAGCTCTAGGACCATCTCAGCGTCTAAGCGCCCTTGCAGCCCTGCGCACCTGATCCCAAGCGTGCACACCGTTCGGTCTCCGCTAACAACTCCAGTACCCGTTCGAGCAGTTAGTGCACCTCAACCTCAAAGATCCCAGGAACATCAGGATCCCATTAATGAGATCTCAACGAAAAATGCCTTTGATACTTTGGCTCATTTGGAGGAAGGTGAAATTATTACTCACTGTGATGCCATCAACAGGAAAGGTAAGGGCAAAATCTCAATTGTGCTTGGCCTAGAGACACCCAATCCCCCTACTGGTACTCCACCTCGATCAGGCAAAGTGGGGACCAAAGAAAAGAAGGTTACATCGAAGAAAGGTGTGAGAGTGGGCTAGTCTAGAAATGGAACATTACAGTGGTATATAGGTAGATATTATTGGATTGACAAACATAAATATTTGTATTTTTAAATTTTCCCCTACTGTAATTGGATCTTAAGTCTAAAAACTTGGCATGGAGTTAGGATTTAGCGCTGTCATATTGTCAAATTTATAACCGTGAATTTATCATAAACATATAGCCAAATTAGGAATTTAATAGAAAAATTCACGTGTAAGTATAATTTTTTGATGGACCAAGAAAATTACTTTTGTATAGAATTTATATATTTAGATCTAAAACATCCACATGCACTGACATATTTTACAATCCCACTATCTAAGATGATCTAAAAATGCTTAGGGTATCGTCATTTGAACTAGGCATATGATTACATCATGAACTATTAACTCATGTCGGTTTCCCCTGAATCCTCTATTGATGAAATATAACTTTTATAACCCTGATTACAGTAACATATATATATATATATATATATATTGTATGTGTAATATTAAAATGAGAGAGAAACAAAATGTTAACTCATGATCTCATTAAAAATAAAGTTGCTAATACAACGTATATAACTAAGAAAAACAAACTGGAAACCAACTACAACTAAAGACTAGGAACACACTCCTACACGAGCTCCACTACTCCAGCACGTAGCCAAGACTTATTTAAATACTCCTAAAAATGCTCAATAACATTTGCAGTACTCCCAGACCAGTTCAAACTATAACACTCAGACAAAATAAACAAATAAAAATAAAAAACAAGTTTAGATTAATCCAACATACACCCCCTTAATCTAAACTTCCATATTCAGATCTTTACCACCAAGAATTTATCGCATACGTACGAACTTATCTATTGACAGTGCTTTTGTGAGAACATCAACATGTTGTTATTCGGTTCTCACATGCTTTATGATAATCTCCCCACGCTTTATGCATTCCCTTATAAGTAATTGGGAAAATCAATTTGTTTGGATCTTCCATAAAAGACAGGGTTCTTAGCTATGTCTATAGCCAATTTTTTGTCAATGTATAGAACCACATGACCTAGATAATCATTTGAGACTTCACCTAATAACTTATGCAACCATTTCCCTTGGCATGCCGCTACTATAACAGCCATGAACTCAGCTTCACATGAGGATAAAACAACACATTTCTGCTTCTGTGACACCCATGTTATCACACTTTCATTTAAGTAAAACACCCCCCCCCCCAGTGGTGCTTTTCCTATCATCAACATGCCTGGCGAGATTACTATCTGGAAAGCCTGTCAGCACATTATTTGCACTGTCCTTCGAGTAGATTAAACCATAGCTCATTGTTCTTTTAACGTAACGCATTATCCTCTTAGCAACATTTAAGTGCAGTACTGTTGGTTTCTCCATGAAACGGCTGATGATTCCCACGGCATAAGATATGTATGGCCTTGTGTGGACAAGGTATCGAAGGCCTCCCATTATGCTCTTAAATTCAGCAGAGTTCACACTCATTCCTCCTTCATCTTTTGTAATTAATTAGAGCTTTGGGTTCTACTGAAAACTTTGTAGGGTTACATTTTACCATGCCAGCTTTTTCTAAAATTTATCTAACCATTTATTGTACTTTCTTTGCATGAATTACACAATTTTCAAAGTTCTTTGCATCTAGTGCAAGAGTTTTTAGTGTTCTAATTAATTTGACATGCATAGTTCTTCCCTTCTACAATATTTTTGGACTAGTATATTATATATCTAATATAGCAACTTGCACTTCCATGAAATATTTTATTCCATCTAGATGCCATGTCAGATCTGTTAAGCCTCCGTCAGTTCTCCATTATCTCATGCTTCATATACTTGTACGACCCTTCAAATACTTCCCCTCTTCTTGTGCTCCCATTTTCAAAGCCTGACTTCCCTAAACAACTGTAGACTGAGGAATCACAGAGGTGGGAATGTGTCAAATTCAACGGATATATATTAATTGTTATTTTTCCTTCTTCGGTCGTCATAGCTTTCTTCGCAGGGCAGCCGGTAGTTATTTTCTTTAAATACAATTACCTTATATTTTTTTAAACTTTGTTTTGTTACTTTTATTCTGTAGGTTAATAAAGCCTCGTAAAGACTAAAATATGGAAATTTCTTTGAAGAATTGTGCATTCCATAATCGAGTTTTTATGTAAGTTATTCGATGTAACGGAGCCAGTAACCTTTCTTTTGAACGAAGTAGGAGTAACATCACCAATGGGATAACAACATAAGTACAAAGGAGACATAAGTGTTTGGTACCTGGATAACGGAGCCGGTAACCATATGACTGGAGAACGCTCGAGATTTAAAGATTTGGACGAGAATGTGCACGGGCAAGTTAGGTTTGGAGATGGATCAACAGTGTGCATTAAGGGCAAAGGATCTGTAGCATTCAAATGTAAAAATGACGAGGAACGTATTTTGAAAGAGGTATATTTTATTCCCACACTTTGTAACAATATAGTAAGTTTGGGACAATTGTCTGAGGTTGGAACAGAGTAATTATTAATGAGGATTTCCTGTGGGTGTATAAGAAAGATGGAAAGTTATTAATGATGGTTAAAAGGTTGTCAAATCGCTTGTACAATTTAATAGTTCCAGAAAATGAGCCTGTGTGTCTGTTAACTAAAGCAGAGGAGAACACTTGGTAATAGCATTCGCGCTTGGGACAAGTAAACTTTCAGGCAATTAAACTGATGGTTACAAATGATATGGTGTGTGGATTTCCAACCTTGAGTTTACCAAAAGAAATTTGTAAGGGATGCTTGTTGTCTAAACAAGTGCGAAAATCATTTCTTGTACAAACAGACTTTACAGCAAAGGAACGACTTGAGCTAGTACACGGAGATTTGTGTGGACCCATTTCACCACCAACACTTGCTGGAAATAGGTACTTTATACTAGTTATGGATGATTACAGTCGAATGATGTGGGTCTTTATGTTAAAGACAAAGGATGAAGCTCTGGGTGCTTTTAAAAGATTCAAGGCGATAGTTGAAAAAGGTTCAAAATGTGAGATCAAAACTTTCAGGACTAATCGGGGAGGAGAATTCTTGTCAAAGGAGTTTGAGATGTACCGTGAATCTGGAGGAATATAGAGGCATTATACAGCCCCTTATTCGCCGCAGCAAAATGGGGTCGTAAAAAGGCGAAATCGCACTGTGGTGGCCATAGGAAGAAGTATGTTAAAAGAAATAAATGTTCCAGTGAGGCTGTGGGGAGAGGCAATATATCATGCTGTGTATGTGTTGAATAAGCTTCCCACCCGAGCTCTGTCAAAGATGACACCGTACGAGGCATGGACTGGAAGAAAGCCTCACCTTGAACACATAAAGGTGTTTGGCTGTTTGGGTTATATGAAAATACCCGCAATACATGTCAAAAAACTTGATGATAAGAGCAAAGTTGTGATTTATTTGGGAAAAGAACCAGGGAAAAAAGCTTTCAGACTTTATGATCCTGTTGAGGACACTGTGCACGTGAGCAGAGATGTGCATTTTGAAGAAAAGAAGGGGTGGTCTTGGGGTAATAATGAGGCAGAAAGTGAATAAATGCCAGGCCCATTTAGAACTATTGACTATCAACCGAGCTCGTTGGAAATAACTAGAAATGAGGGATACAATGAAGAGGATTCGCAATTAAACTCCAGGTCAAGTAATGCAAGTGACAACAGCAGTGAAATAAAATTTGGCACCATGGGAAGCTTAAGTGGAAGTAACTCTAACAGTTCGAGCAGCTTAAGTGAGGCTAGCAGTGAACCTCAGAATTTCAGATCACTAAAGAACATTTATGATGAAACTGAAAAAGTGGAAGCTGCAGATGAGTTATTACTATCATAAATAGATGAACCTATTACGTTTGATCAATCAGTTAAACAAAAAGCTTTGAAATTGGCAATGCAGAACGAAATTGAGTCCATCAAAAATAACAAAACATGGGAACTTACAGAGTTGCCTGCAGGCCACAAGACAATCGGCTTAAAATGGGTGTTCAAAATAAAAAGAAATACAGAAGGTATGGTGGTAAAGCACAAAGCCCGGCCCGTAACGAAAGGTTATGTTCAAAAGTACGGAGTGGACTACGAGGAGGTCTTTGCACCTGTTACAAGGATGGAAACAGTTCATTTATTACTTGCATTGGCTGCCAAAAATGAATGGGAGGTTCACCACCTCGATGCGAAATCAGCATTTTTGAATGGTGAATTGTTGGAAGAGGTGTATGTGTCTCAACCAAAAGGGTATGAAAAGGAAGGAGAAGATCATAAAGTTTATAGATTATTCAAGGCACTCTACGGAAGATAGGATGTTTCCACATTAACACTTTTAATAAATCACAAAATACAGTTTATTCTTAAAGAAGATAAGATGTTTACATATGAATCTTCCAATCTCAAAAAAATGATAGAATATTCTCTTACCCATATCAACCCAAAATGTTTTTCAAATTTTTCTCTCTTCGTTTTTCCGTGCCCAACCCCTATTAACTAGATCTTTTGCCCGGGTTGTGTTTGTATCCGCTGGTCTCTTCTTCTCTTTCTTCTTTCATCACCTTACTTCACTTCTTCCATCACCTTTTCCGGCCAAACACTCCGTCTTTTTACCATCCCTCTTTGTTTTCTTTACTCCCCACTCCCGTAGGTCTCTATTTTCACCCACATTTTTTACTCTTTAGTTCTAATTATGTCAAACGACAGTTCTTTTAGCTTTAACTCCGGCGAATCTGCAATGATGGTTGGTATAGGTCATGACCACAACTATGACATAGCAGCCATTAACAGAACTATAATCCTTGAAGATGTGGACTTGAAAGAAGTTTTTCCAATCCTAGAGGGGTAAATTCCCATGCCCTCTTGCGTAGAGATGGTGGCTCCGTTCGCCTTGATGGTGGTCCAAGTGACAACACAGTGAGCTCAAAAGGGAGGGCTATGGGAGGTGATGGTGGCTTACCCCCAGCTGAGATCATGGGGCTTCAAGAAGTACAACATGTTGGTAATGGAGGTCTTCTTGAACAACTTGATGAATCTCGAATTGTTTCAAATGGTAATACCTCGGAAAATTCATCAAAGTCCTTAGAAAATTTACTTGATAGTTTTGTTGTGAGAAACGGAGTTTTGAGCCTAGTGAGTGAACATAATGTTGTTGTGGTACTGGGACCACTGTGGCCATTGCTGGCATACCAAATCCTCATCAAGGTGATTGTAGTAAAGCAGGGGGAAAGAAGGTTTCTTGGAGTGATAAGGTCAAGGAAGGAATCCCAACTACAACTCCAAATTTCAAGCATAAAGCTACTTTTGTCACTAATGAGGATGGTTCCTTGACCATTATTCCTCCCAAAGAATTTCTTGTTCAAGCAAGGCAGCAGTGGAACACTAGCTGCATTGGCCATTTTATTGGCGGGAGCTTTGACTTCAAATTTGTTCGTGATAGGGCCATGAATCTATGAAAAAATAGAGGACTTTTACATGTTTTTTATAATTCAAAAGGCTATTTCACATTCAAGTTTGATACGGAGGAACACATGAAAGCAATTCTAAATCTCAATTCTATACATTTGGGAGGGCGAGTTCTTTTCCTTAAACCATGGATGGAAAGTATAGAATTCAAATGTAATGTTCTTTATAAGGTGCCATGTTGGGTCAAGTTAGGGCTCCCACCTTCCTACTGTTGTTCCAGTTCTGGAATTACCATGGTGGCTGAGCTCCTTGGGAAAGTTATCAAGTTTGATGAAGCAATTTCGAAATTCCTTCCAATGAAATTTGCTGGAGTGTTAATTGAGCTTGAGTATGGATCTCCTAGGCCACCCTACATGATCGTCCCCTATTTAAACAGCAAAGGGAGGGAAGATAACTTTCGAGTTGAAATCGAGTATTCACAATTGCCATATTCATGCTCCCTATGTCAAGCAATTTGGAGACTCTTTGGCACGTTGCCCTGATGATCCCAATCGAGAGATATCAAAATCTAGATCACAAGGGAGTGTTAATAACAGGAAGGGTGGTAAGAACAACACTAAGGTGCATGAGGCCGAAGCTGAAATGGAGGAGAATGAAGAAAATCTTAATGAAGACTATGTCCATAATCATTCTTTGGTTCCATACGTGGTGGGTAAGTTTTTGGGTTGTGATGTTACTTTAGATGAGGATGAGATTTTGAGACAATGTAGGAAGAAAATGCAACACAAGGAGATGATCTTGACAAGTTTAATGCAGTTGAGACAATAGTTGTTATGGATAATGAAGTAACTGGGGACTTGATTGTAGAGTCCCATGTTGAGTCCCAGGTTGAACCCCAGGGTACAGTACAACCTATGGCTGGCTTTATCTCGCCTGGGCGTCGCTCAGTCGCCAAGCATACAGGACAGGCTCTAGAGAGCTCTAGGACCATCTCAGCGTCTAAGCGCCCTTGCTGCCCTGCGCACCTGATCCCAAGCGTGCACACCGTTCGGTCTCCGCTACCAACTCCAGTACCCGTTCGAGCAGTTAGTGCACCTCAACCTCAAAGATCCCAGGAACATCAGGATACCATTAATGAGATCTCAACGAAAAATGCGTTTGATACTTTGGCTCATTTGGAGGAAGGTGAAATTATTACTCACTGTGATGCCATCAACTGGAAAGGTAAGGGCAAAATCTCAATTATGCTTGGCCTTGAGACACCCAATCCCCCTACTGGTACTCCACCTCGATCAGGCAAAGTGGGGACCAAAAAAAAGAAGGCTACATCGAAGAAAGGTGTGAGAGTGGGCTAGTCTAGAAATGGAACATAACAGTGGTATATAGGTAGATATTATTGGATTGACAAACATAAATATTTGTATTTTTAAATTTTCCCCTACTATAATTGGATCTTAAGTCTAAAAACTTGGCATGGAGTTAGGATTTAGCGCTGTCATATTGTCAAATTTATAACCGTGAATTTATCATAAACATATAGCCAAATTAGGAATTTAATAGAAAAATTCACGTGTAAGTATAATTTTTGGATGGACCAAGAAAATTACTTTTGTATAGAATTTATATATTTAGATCTAACAAATCCACATGCACTGACATATTTTACAATCCCACTATCTAAGATGATCTAAAAATGCTTAGGGTATCGTCATTTGAACTAGGCATATGATTACATCATGAACTATTAACTCATGTCGGTTTCCCCTGAATCCTCTATTGATGAAATATAACTTTTATAACCCTGATTACAGTAACATATATATATATTGTATGTGTAATATTAAAATGAGAGAGAAACAAAATGTTAACTCATGATCTCATTAAAAATAAAGTTGCTAATACAACGTATATAACTAAGAAAAACAAACTGGAAACCAACTACAACTAAAGACTAGGAACACACTCCTACACGAGCTCCACTACTCCAGCACGTAGCCAAGACTTATTTAAATACTCCTAAAAATGCTCAATAACATTTGCAGTACTCCCAGACCAGTTCAAACTGTAACATTCAGACAAAATAAACAAATAAAAAGAGAAAACAAGTTTAGATTAATC
Organism: Apium graveolens; assembly: GCF_009905375.1. Lineage (NCBI taxonomy): Eukaryota > Viridiplantae > Streptophyta > Magnoliopsida > Apiales > Apiaceae > Apium > Apium graveolens. The sequence continues at coordinate 204,188,129 of NC_133647.1, forward strand.
CAACATACACCCCCTTAATCTAAACTTCCATATTCAGATCCTTACCACCAAGAAGTTATTGCATACGTACGAACTTAACTATTGACAGTGCTTTTGTGAGAACATCAACATGTTGTTATTCGGTTCTCACATGCTTTATGATAATCTCCCCACGCTTCACGCATTCCCTTATAAGTAATTGGGAAAATCAATGTGTTTGGATCTTCCATAAAAGACAGGGTTCTTGGCTATGTCTATAGCCGATTTTTTGTCAATGTATAGAACCACATGACCTAGATAATCATTTGAGACTTCACGTAATAACTTATGCAACCATTTCCCTTGGCATGCCGCTACTATAGCAGCCATGAACTCAGCTTCACATGAGAATAAAGCAACACATTTCTGCTTCTGTGACACCCATGTTATCACACTTTCATTTAAGTAAAACACCCCCCAGTGGTGCTTTTCCTATCATCAACATGCCTGGCGAGATTACTATCTGGGAAGCCTGTCAGCACATTATTTGCACTGTCCTTCGAGTAGATTAAACCATAGCTCATTCTTCTTTTAACGTAACGCATTATCCTCTTAGCAACATTTAAGTGCAGTACTGTTGGTTTCTCCATAAAACGGCTGATGATTCCCGCATAAGATATGTATGGCCTTGTGTGGACAAGGTATCGAAGGCCTCCCACTATGCTCTTAAATTCAGCAGAGTTCACACTCTTCCCTCCTTCATCTTTTGTAATTAATTAAAGCTTTGGGTTCTACTGAAAACTTTGTAGGGTTACATTCTACCATGCCAGCTTTTTCTAAAATTTATCTAACCATTTATTGTACCTTCTTTGCATGAATTACACAATTTTCAAAGTTCTTTGCATCTAGTGCAAGAGTTTTTAGTGTTCTAATTAATTTGACATGCATAGTTCTTCCCTTCTACAATATTTTTGGACTAGTATATTATATATCTAATACAGCAACTTGCACTTCCATGAAATATTTTATTCCATCTAGATGCCATGTCAGATCTGTTAAGCCTCCGCCAGTTCTCCGTTATCTCATGCTTCATGTACTTGTACGACCCTTCAAATACTTCCCCTCTTCTTGTGCTCCCATTTTCAAAGCCTGACTTCCCTAAACAACTGCAGACTGAGGAATCACAGAGGTGGGAATGTGTCAAATTCAACGGATATATATTAATTGTTATTTTTCCTTCTTCGGTCGTCATAGCTTTCTTCGCAGGGCAGCCGGTAGTTATTTTCTTTAAATACAATTACCTTATATTTTTTTAAACTTTGTTTTGTTACTTTTATTCTGTAGGTTAATAAAGCCTCCTAAAGACTAAAATATGGAAATTTCTTTGAAGAATTGTGCGTTCCATAATCCAGTTTTTATGTAAGTTATTCGATGTAAAGATTCATCACATTAATTCTAGCATTCTTTATTCTACGTGCATTTCTCAAGGTCAGGATTCTTTCTTAAATATTTATCCTGTCAGGAAGAAATGACTCTCATGTAAGTTAGATTTATGTCAATATTAGACAATAACTGTTACCTCTTTGGATGCCTGCTTCAAACTGATTTTTTTAAAATGTTTTATTTAGAGTTGCAAAGGTTATGTTCTCTAACCTCTATATAAAATTCCATTTAATTTGAGCTCCTGCATCGTATAATTTCGGGTGATAAGATCAGTTGAAATTCTAAAGAATACTAAAGTATCTTATAATCTACTATCTTTTATTGGTCATAATATTTTTCAGACAATAGTAAGTGAAAAGCTACACAGTTTATATACTTGACATTAATAACACAGGCAATAAGGATATTTCGGTACTACACATGTTTCCGATTATGCGTGGATGTAAAAAGTAATAAGTTAGTAATAACTCAAGATATGATTACCTCTTTATCTCCATCTATAACATCTGAAGCTAATTTACAAGATATGAAAATTAGTTCACAAGGCTTTAACTTATTCATAGAATCATAAAATAGATGGGGAAAAAATGTTTTATATGTTAATATAACCAAAAAATCTTGATTAACTATACTGCAACGAAAATTTACAACAAGATTTCGAATAGGCGAATATTTTTTCCAAATGTGTATTCTATCAGGTGGCAAGATTAGTTCTCAAAATGAGTTTCTAAAATAGGAAAAGAATGGATGGAAGTGGAAGAGATGAGCAGATGAATTTTATTAGACTTAAAAGGTAGTAATTAGAGAAGTCTATAGAGTGTAGACCATAATGTGGAGGTTAATTGTAAGAGCCATGTGTTAAGTTCTTGAATCAAAGACTTAACAAAGATAAATGCTATTGCCACATGAACTTTCATAAATAACAACATAGTCCCTTAAGTTTATAAATATTACTAAATAATACCAGAGAATTTGTTTCACATCAATCCATAAAATATGTATATTTTTCGAAAAGTGTTTCACATCAATCCAGAAAAGTGTTAAAGTCTTTCTTTCTTTTTTCGAAAAAATGTGCTACGATTCTATAAGCAAATACAAATGTAGTAAAAATTCCCGCAGGAAATTCTATTCATCACGACTACATTTAACTTATTTTATATGTACGCATTTCCTAAATCATTGCTCTAAAAATATGGGTTGCGAGACCCCGGAAGAAACCTGCATAAATGTTTTGCTCATTAGGTTAATTGGCAAATGCAAACTGGCGAAGACTGCATATGTAATTAGTTTCATGCTTAAATGGCTTTGGAAAAAAATAATATACAATTCCAGGTTTATTTTTAATATATTATCATAACCTCGTCTTTTTAAAAAAGAAAATTTCTACGTGATGATGCACACTAGATTTTAACACTCTAGAGTTGCTTACAAAGAAGCTTGTATGTGAGCAAACAAATGATGGACAAGGTAGCTTCCCGTTGGATAGGATGGCTTCGAAAAGTAACTAAATATTGGGCGCGATATTAATGGCTGACACAATGGCCCTGCAAAAAAAATAAATAAAATTATCAACCGACTTACAAAAAATTGAAGACTTAGATATTTAAATCATAGGAGCAATAAAGATCTTGGTTATATTGAGTATTACCCATAAGTGAAGGTGGTGATCTCTGGAGATGTGAAGAATATCGAACAGGATCCTCAAAAGAAAAAGGTGGTAGTGCAGGGGGGCATGACCGGGCATTAGTTCGAAGTGAGGGCAGAAGAATCTGAGGAAGATTTTTGAAAAACATGGTAAACTGAATCATGTTATGAATATCGATGTTGAAGAATTATATGCTCCAAGTTCAGCTGAGGTTGATGCAAAGGAAGATGATTCGGAGGATGGAGAAGAAGTGAATGATGATGCAAGCGATGCAGATGGATATGATGTTGCAGGGGCCAACTGATATTTTATGTTTATGTCATCCGCATTTTGCTAGCTAGCTAGATTACTTTTGTTTAAATTCGAACGTGAATTTTGTTTAGTTCTTCGTGTATGCGACTAAATTTACTAGCGAATTTGGTTTAGCTAGCTATTGTCATTTTCTATTAGACTTAAACTGAGATGTTTGTTCGATGATGTTACGACAGCCTGAGGGCTGCTTTTAAATTGGTCATGTTACCTTTGAATGATATTGCTTGTTTTTTGACGTAAAAAAATGTACGGCTTCCTTTCTTTACAATAAGATCCTACTATTTTTTTAAAAAAAATACTGTTACAATTGTATCCAAATATATTGCCATTAACAACTACATCAACTATAAAATATTAAAATTGTTTAAAAAATATTGCAATATTTGTCAAATTTTATCTTAAACTTTATTGCATTTGGACCAAATAATGTTGCATTAAGGTGGTTATTTTGCTGACAAAATAGTTTTTTTAATAATTTAACTACGTTGTTGTAAAATACATTTCATTGCTAAATATTGTTTATTGCAATATTATTTTATTATTGCAAGACATGGCTTAAAATATTGCTATAGGACCTCTATTTCGTCACCATCGGGTGCAACACCAAACATTTGCATATTCATTCCGATAAGTTCTACTGCAACATAAATAGCCTATAAGGAATTAAATTTTTATGGTTGATATAGTCATTCTATGGTGTAGTGTAATAAATTAAGTTAACTAATTAAGTGAAAATAAATTTTGATTTAGGTACATCTTACTTCTTTTGCATAGTCAAAACCTCTACTTTCAAATTTTGAGATGCCCAAATGGTGGTTATCTACCACTTTCTATTTTTTTGTCACGTACTTTTGGTTTCGTTTAGTATACTTTCTACACTTTTTATGGGATAACGATTTAACATGTGAAGCGCACATAAACCCATTCAGCAAATGGTTTGCTTTCATCAACTTTCATAATCAAGTTTCTTGCCATGTGAAGAATTGAGTGATTCTTTATGCAATTACAACAAGAGTTTTGGTCATCGTCAACTAATACATAATTTCATGTACTTTGCAGAAGCTTATAAACATGTTTCAAGACTCTCTTCATCTTTCTAATTTGGGGTATCTTCAAAATTTGACCATTTTTGTTTTTAAGCTCATGCATTTGACTTATTTGAATTAATCAAGAGATTTTCGGTTTTTTTAAGATATAGATCCAATTTAAAACATTTAAAGTAATTTTATTCATTCTACTATTAAACCAAACACAATATATAAAAAATGATGAGTCAAACTTATACCACCTTAAATCGATTTTTGCTTCAACCCTTATATCAGTACTCCACCTACCCAATGACCCATGATGAGTGGATTCTCCTACGGCATACAAAGAGAGCGAATAAAGATGGAGATGAACACAAATGGGGAGTGGGCCTAAAAGATTTAAAAATAATAAGGGGCTGTATAGTGTGTTCCCATGATCATATTCTGATAATCTTCTATATATGAGTTATTTAATTTTTTAGGTTGTTTTTTTGCATACAAAGGTCGTCATCATAATTATTGAAAAACAATCAATCTAAATTTCACTTAATTTGTTAGTTCTAATTATGGGCCCCTATCAGACCACAAAAAACTCAAACAATACTGTTATGAATTTGTAATTTGTCATTAGTCTATGAGGCCTATGTTTCAATGTGTTTTGACCATGAGTAATTTAACATGAGTTGTATTAGGCCTAAGTTTTTAATGTGGGCCAATGGCACACATAAGACAATCGATTTCTCCTTGCAACTTTAGATCACTCTACTAACCGAACGACCTATGATAAGTGGATTCTCCTGCCGCAAAAAAAATACATGTCTATAACTTTTAACATACATGTGATTGAGCACAAAAAAATTAGAAAATAATAAGGGGTTGTCTAGTGCCCATGAGCATACTCTAATTATAATTTATGTATGAGTTATGTAATTTTATTGATTGATTTTTACTTTTGAATAAAAAGTTCATCATCACAATTATTGGAAAGTAATTAATGTCATTTCACCTAAATTCATACTTCTTATTCTGGGCCTCGGAACACCACTGAAAAAAGCAAACAATAATGCTATGTATTTGTCATTAATCTATTTGGCCTCTATTTTATTGCTTTAAGATGGTGATCATATTCTAACATTAGTTGTCTTTTTCAGTTTGTGATGATTTTATAAACGGTTTTTCTAGTGCGCGCCCGTGGGCACATATTAAGGGCGCAATTCATAGCACAAATATTAAGTAACATATAACTTAGTCAAAAATAGTGGTAACAAATTTATGAGTAAAGTTTTATGGAGTGTAGTATTTCATGTGAGTTGAAGTGTCCATATACTCTTTGCACCTAATATATATACTATATAAAACGTTGGAAAATATATTACTCTGCCTTCTGCAAATATTATTATTTTAATGATAGTCTTGCAAATTTCATAGATTTTATAAGATTTACATTGTATAATATATTGATCTTTGGAAAATAGTTAGTTTGTAGAACATTCATGTTGAGGTTGATGTTTTGCACTATTATACTTGTAAAATTAATGAATTTGCAATATTTTTATTAAAATAGTAATATTTATAAAATATGATGTACACAATAATATGTTTTATAATTTTTTATTTATTAAGGAAATATGGACTCTAGTACTCGAATGGTGGTGGACTTCATAGAACTTGATATAAGTAATAAGTTTTATTTAGTATTTTAATCCATATTTTGCACAATATTGTATTCAAATAAAAAACTAAACCTAAATTCATGCAAAAGCTATTTGATTATATATTTGAATCTTTCATATTGACAAGACTAAATTTAGAATCATACAAAAATTATCAAAAAAAATTCAAAATATTAGATCCAATTTTGACTTTAAACCCATCGAAACTATATTAATTATCTCAATCAAAAAAGACTCTAAGTATGAAATCTTGTAAATATGAATATAAAATATAGTAAATTGAGTTTTATTTCAGTTATTATGAATTAAACGTGTGTTAATCATTTTCAGTATACATAAATCATTAACCCTACTCATATGCATATGCAAAATTTATTTCCAAAATAATTTTGTGTCAAAAATTACATAGTCATTTAGTCAAAAATATTTGCAAATGCAGATTATATAATGTTCGAAACATTACATATAATAATGTTAAAATATTTTTTAAATTCTCAAAGATTAAAAATAATAATGGGTAATGATGTAAAAAAATTTTAAATTCAAACCATAGATCGATTTAATCTATACTATTACGGAACATGATGACATCAGTTGTTTCCAAGTGTATCTTAGCAAGAAAGTTAGTCTAGTGATGTGGATATCTGCTTAAAGAGGGGATACTTGTATTTATTTTTCTAATATTATATGGAATATATAAAATAGATAAATTAATAATAAATCCTTTATTTGCATAAATGTATTTGGAAATTATTGAGAATACTATATTTTTCAACTTATTTACAAAAATATTAACATTTTAAAGTTATTTTCAATTTTAAGTTTCATTTTCAAAAATAATGTTACAACTTGTTATGCAACTTAATTTTCAATTTTAAGAAGATTATAAATGTTAAGGTTGCATTTGTTGAGTTTCAAGTTTGCAAGGTTGTAACCTTAAAATCAATTTTGAAGAAATTAAAACAAAAGTTGCATAATACGTTCCACAGTTGCAAATCTTATTTTTGAAAATAAAACTTAAAAAGTGCATTTTTGAAAATAAGTTTAAAAATGACATTATTTTCGTTTATTTCTAAAATATGTATTATTTTAAAAAAACTCTGAAATTTATATTATGTGAAAATATTTCAAACAAATAACTAATAATATAAAATGTCACAAGATCCCAACAAAATTCTAAATAATGTATCTAGGGGATATGGACACAAAAAATCAAATCTAAAAATGAAATTCAAAATGATGTGATATTAATAGCTGATATTTTTTCATTTATTAGTCATTGCATCCTTTCTCTCATTACATTCTCTCTGTATATACATAGATATACAATACATTCATCTCTGAGAAATCTTTTGTTCGTCTCTGAAAAAATTCAAATTATGATTGGATAAGTATAACTTACTGCATCCTGTGAGGAGGAGCGTGTTTAAACTGGTCTTCTTGGTTCTAAATAAGGTTTGCATTTGAATCTGAATTCCCCATCTCTCTAATATTGTTATGTTTTACAATTGTTTCTTCACAAAATGAAAAAAAGGGGAAATATTTGTGAATACTTTTTGATGGAGATATTCAAATGTAGTGCTATGAGTCTATCATGATTTGATAGAATTATTTTTTTAGACATGAAATGTGTATATTGTTTATATTGAAAAAGCATCATTTATACTGATTATATATATACACCTTTCCAAAGTAAATTATCAAACTAACTTTTAGCTATTACTATTTTTTATGGTGTCAGCACACTTATAATTTGGCGGGGGACCTTATATCTCATCCCTTTTTGTTAGTAAGTATAATCATGTTTATACTTAGTAATGAACCCTCCAATGGTTTGGTCACAATTTAGTGCCACATCTTTAGAAAGAAATGTTAGAAGTCAAACTCTCTAGAAGATAACATAATATCATCAAGTCTTGAAAACAGATGCAGTAGTATGAAAGGCAGAAAAATAAAAGATGCAGCAGTAAAGTCAAAGACGGTGGATAACTCAGAAGGACTTTTATTTAGCCCTGATCATTAACTATAAAAGCTTGTTTTGTGTAAACTCAAAAGTCAAGACTATGCATGCATGAACCAGCTTGAATTCCATAAAACAAGGTAGGCTACACACGGCTTGAATAAATGGAAGGTAGAAAAATAAAGAAAAGGAGAGCAGCTGCATAAACGTGTATCAAGATATATATTTAAATTAAGGTGGGCTGTAGAAAAATAAAGCAGCTATATTAATTGTAAACATACGTAAGTGAATAAGCATGGGAGATTTTGCAAAAATCTTTCCAAGGAGTTGAAAAAGTAAAAAAAGTACGGCTCCAGGTGCTACGCGGGGAGTTCGAAAATTTAAAGATGAAGAATTCAGAAAATATTGGTGAATTTGTTACGCGTTTGAAAGTCGTGACAAATGAGATGAAAAGAAATGGCGAAAGTCTCGATGATGTTCGGGTCATGGAAAAACTCCTCCGTTCACTGACCTAAATAGAGAATTCAGAGGCTTGTGAATGATAGAATTCTTGATCCCTTAGATTTAAGTGACTTTCAAGTCTTTGTAGAATGTATTAAGGGAAAATAAACAAACTCGAGAAAGTTAGGTGCCAATAGAGCTACGAGTGTCTTGAAACTGATTCATACCGATATATGTGGACCATTCCCTACGGCCTCTTGGAAAGGTCAAGGGTATTTTATCACATTCATAGATGATTACTCTAGGTATGGTTACCTATTCTTGATACATGAGAAGTCACAAGCTTTGGACGTGTTTAAAGAGTATAAAGCTGAAGTTGAACTTCAACTAAACAGTAGCATTAAAGCTGTCAGATCTGATCGTGGTGGTCAATACTACGGTAGATATAATGGATCAGGTGAGCAATGTCCAGGACCCTTTGCTAACTTCATAAAGGAGTGTGGAATTGTCCCTCAGTACACTATGCCAGGAAAACGAAATATGAATGGTGTTGCTGAGAGGCGAAACCGTACTCTTAAAGATATGGTGAGAAGTATAATAAGTCATTCTTCCTTGCCTGAATCACTTTGGGGAGATGCACTAAAGACTGTAATTTATATCCTTAACCGGGTTCAAACTAAAGCAGTGGCCGAAACTCCTTACAAACTTTGGACTAAGAAAACACTTAGTATTAAGCATTTACATGTTTGGGGTTGTCCAGCTGAGGCAAGGCCATATAGGCCGAATGAAAATAAACTGGACTCTAGGACGGTTAGTTGCTAATTAGTTGGGTATCCGGAACGTACTCGCGGATTTAAATTTTATGATCCCGCTACTAGATCCTTCTTTGAGACTGATAATGCAAAATTTTTTGAGGATGTTGATTTTGGGTGGGAAGATATAGGTAAGAGTATTGTCTTTGAAGAAGATAGTCATGATCCTATTTATGACTCTGCTGAGAGCAATGATCAGATTATGATACCTATCATTGTTCAAGGCCCTCCGGTTCAAGACAACACTGAAATTCCCCATGAGGAACCAATTGAGCAAACTCAACAACCTCATGAATCACAAGACGTGCCACTAAGGAGATCCACTAGAGAGCGAAAGAGTGCAATTCCAGATGATTATGTTGTTTTTCTACAAAAACATAAAGATGGAGTTGGCATTGGGGAAGATGATCCTGTAAATCTTCAACAAGCCATGCAGAGTCCTAACTTTCAAAAGTGGATTGATGCCATGAATGAAGAGATGCAATCTATGAAAGACAATGACGTTTGGGATCTTGTCGAGTTGCCTAAAGGCTCAAAACCTATTGGTTGCAAATGGGTATTTAAAACCAAAAGGGATTTGAGTGGTAACATCGAAAGATATAGGCTCGTCTAGTCGCTAAAGGATTCACTAAAAAGAAAGGTATCGACTACAATGAGACTTTTTCTTCAGTTTCCACGAAAGACTCATTTCGAATTTTTATTGCACTTATGGCTCATTATGATCTAGAGCTACATCAGATGGACGTAAAGATGGCGTTTCTCAATGGAAATATTGGCGAGACAATTTATATGGTGCAGCCAGAAAACTTTGTCATTGGAGATCTAAAGACTATGGTATGCAAATTAAAGAAGTCCATCTATGGTCTCAGGCAGGCTTCTCATGAATCGTATCATAAATTTCATCATGTAATCACATCATATGGTTTCAAAGTGAACTTGGTGGAACATTGTGTATATCACAAGTTTAGTGGGAGCAAATTTATCTTTCTTCTCTTATACGTTGATGACATCTTACTTGCTACTAATGATATAGGCTTATTGCACGATACCAAGAAATTTCTCACTAATCAATTTGAGATGAAGGATCTTGGTAACGCCTCTTTTATATTAGGAATTCAGATACATCGAGATCGCTCTCGAGGTATTCTTGGATTGTCACAAAAGAGCTATATCGAAAAGATCCTGGAAAGGTATGGCATGAAAGATTATGCACCAATGGATACACCCGTGTCTAAGGGAGATAAATTTAGTCTCCAAAAGTATCCTAAGAATGAACTTGAGATAAGGGAAATGCAAAGGATACCATATGCATCGGTAGTGGGAAACCTAATATATGCTCAAGTTTGTACTCGTCCTGACATATCATTCATTGTTGGAATGTTAGGAAGATATTTGAGTAATCCGGGAATGGAGCAATGGAAAGCAGTGAAACGAGTCTTACGATATTTGAAGAAAACAAAAGACTATATGCTCACATACAGGAAATCAGATCATCTAGAAATCATTGGATATTCAGATTCTGACTTTGGAGGATGCAAAGATGAAAGAAAATCTACTTCGGGCTATGTTTATCTACTGGCTGGTGGAGCGATTTCATGGAGGTCTGCCAAACAGACGCTCATATCTTCATCCACCATGGCTGCAGAATATATAGCATGTTTTGTGGCATCCAATCAAGCTTTATGGCTGCGAAACTTTGTCACTGGTTTGCGTATTCTTGATGGTGTTGAAAGACCATTAAAGATATTTTGTGATAATAAATCAGCAGTGGAGTATTCAAACAACAATAGGAGCACTACAGATGCAAAACATATAGATATTAAGTTCCTAGTTGTTAAAGAAAAGATTCAGAGTGGACAAATTTCGATAGAATACATTGGCACTAACTCCATGATTGCGGATCCGCTCACTAAGGCGTTAACACCTAAGGTCTTTCACGAGCATACTACTCATATGGGTGTTACCTTATGTAATACTTTGGTTTAGTGGAAGTTTGTATTTTGGTGTTTTATATAATAAATATTGAGTTGTTTATGTTCTGCAGAATACAGTTGATGGAATTTTATTAAATGTCACTCTACTTTTGTTCAATTTTCTTATTATGGTTTAACATTGAGTTGAGAAAATTGGAATCAATCTCGTTAGAGATTGCCTAAGGACTAGTTGGAAATAGACATTATAAAGATCACATTACATGTAATTTCCATGCCACTTATCCATGCATTGATTTATGTCGTTAAATATATTTGTGTGGTGACCCTGGAAGGTTTAGTCATGTAAAATTTTTGACGAATGCCGCCAGAATCTCAAACATATATAGTAGACGGACCAAATTGTTTTGGTAAAATCTAAGGACGATAAATAGCATAAAGTTGTGCACTAAAGTTTTGTATAATTGATCCTGGATGCATATGAAGCCCAAGTGGGAGATTGTTATTATTATTTTTAATAATAATAATTATTTTATGGGCTACATATAAATATATCAATTATATTTGCTATTTATTATATTGGGTTAAATTAAGTGATCAAATAAGAAAACCAATTAGATTTTAATTTATTGTATGGACCTAATAAGTGGATACCTAATACCAGGCCCAATTAAATTATAATGGGAGATTTAATTATGTTGTATATAAAAAGAGTTATAGTCCCCAATATATCAAGTACACGTAACGACTTATCTTCTACCCATCACAGAGAACCATTGAGAAACCCTAAGGAGTACTTGGTTGAGGAAGACAATAATCAAGTACATTATACAGATTCAGATACAGTTACGATTATCGCCTTATGGATTCAGGTACGCTTCCATCTTCGATTTAATCTTGATAATTAGATATGATGATTACGGTCCTTGTCTCTATTTTAGAGAATTATGTGTTTATAGAATTATTAAATTCTATCACAGACTACATGATTTTATAGAACTTGACAGTGACATAAGTGATATGGTTTTTTTACAAGGTCACTGGGTCACCCAAATTTTTAATCATCTACATGATTTTGTAGAACATGATATGTATAACAATGTTCTTATTTAAGTATATTCTCATAATTCTTTGTGGAAATACATATTTTTCTTATTGTTATATATTTTACTTACAAGCACATGTATATTGAATAAAAATGTAGAATAATTCTAATTACCACACGCTTATAATATTTGTGATATTTTGAATATGATTTTTGTCTCCCGTTAGAATTTTAAGAGAATCTCAAATCATGTGACAAAATAATTTTTTTCGATAAGTCCAATTAATTTCACGAAATGAAATTTGGATGACAAATTAGCTTAGTCAAAAATTAGAATTTGGGCACTAAGTTCAAATTTTGTCACACACTTAAATTGTTGTCATAAATTTAAATCTCTTCCAAAGTTCAATTCTTATGAAATTTTAATCTGAAGATAATGAAAGGATTAGATTAAATATTATAATATTATTAAAATTTAAGCAGAAAATAAAAAAAATTGACGTTATTCAGATCTAAAAAACAAAAAAGACATCTTATGAAAGAAAGAAAAGAGTGATATGAAGGAAATTTCATGCATACCTTATCTTATTGAAGAGAGAAATCAAAAAAAATAAACTATATTCGAGTGGCCTAAGATATTTTTACTACACTTCATATCCAAAGGAAGCTCACATCGTGATGGGTAAAGTAGTCCGTAATTAATTAAAAATTGTGCTATTTTTTGGGTGAATGTATCAAATTAGTTTTATGAAATGAGAACAAGTTAGTAGTTGAATAACTGCCAATAAAAAATATGTAAATTAGGAAGGAGATACATGCGAGCGAGTAAGTGTTAAAAAATTCTTGTAATTGACATTGGAAAACCATTAGACAAGAAAGAAATGAGTAAAGAAAGTAACAAAACATGTTGCATGATCTCAATAAATTTCTGACCCATCATATTCTTAGAGAATGCTATCATTCAATCTTGATTGAATTACATATTGTCAGAATTAATCTAAATATTTGTTTCAGTTTATTTATTTCGTATGAATAAGTCAGCTAAGCTGGAGAGTTTTTAGGAGTTTGATTTGGTCTAGAAGTAGTGGAGAATAAGTAGGAGTTTAGTAGAGGTGGTAGCTATTTTCTAGGCATTTTTGTAGTCATACAGAATGCACTTAAAACCTGTTTTCTTTGTTCTTGTTTTGTAAGTCTCAGTTGTAATTTGTTTTTCAGAAGTTTCAATATTAAAACCGAGTTGCAGCTCAACTTTGTTATTCCTTATTGTGTGTGTATTTCCATCAATCTGGTATCAGAGCCACATTGTAGTGAATACAAAAATAGATGTCTAAGCCAGCAACCATGGAACCCAGCAAAACCAAAGATAACTCTGTCAGCCTAAACTACCCAATGTTAACCAAAATAAACTACACAACATGGGCTCTAAAATGAGAGTATACGTAAAAGCTCATGGCGTGTGGGAAGCTATAGAACCTAAGGACCCTAAGGTAGTTGTAGAAGAGAGAAGAGATAGTTTGGTGTTGGCTGTGATCTACCAAAGTATTCCTGAAGATGTCTTGTTGTCACTGAAGCAATAAGGACGGTGTGCCAAGGTGCTGATAAGGCGAAGAAATCCAGGGCTCAAATGCTCAAGGGATAGTTCGAGACACGGAACATGAAAGAAATAGAGCCACTCAATGATTTTTATATGAAACTGAACAACTTGGTTACTAATATTCGAGTTTTAGGGGAGAACATGGAGGAGACTTATGTGGTTAAGACGTTGCTGAGAGCAGTTCCATCGAGAATCATACAAATAGCTTCTGCGATGGAACAGTTTGGGAACTTGGAGACGATGTTTGTCGAGGAGGTTATTGGTTCCCTGAAGGCACATGAAGAAAGAACACGAGGACAAATCGAGAGCTATGATGGTAAGTTGCTGTTGACAAAAGATGAATGGAGAAAAAGGGAAAGCACAGAGAGTCAGCTTTTCTTGACAAGAGAAGAGTGGTTGAAGAAGACAGGCAAGGATGGAACTCATGGCTCATGGGATAGCCGTGGCAAATCTATAAATCATGGGATTCGTGATAGAAGCAAACTGAAATGCTTTAACTGTGGTGCTTATGGGCACTACGCTTCAGAATGCCGTAAGCCACGACGAGGAAAAGAGAAGGAGCAAGAATCTGAGGTGAGTCTCACTCAAGTTGATGATGATGAACCTGCACTCCTAATGGAAGAGTGCAGAGGTATGACAAGAGTCCTCGTTCTTTTGAACGAAGTAGGAGTAACATCATCAATGGGACAACAACATAAGTACAAAGCAGACATAAGTGTTTGGTACCTAGATAACGGAGCCAGTAACCATATGACTGGAGAACGCTCGAGATTTAAAGAGTTGGACGAGAATGTGCACGGGCAAGTTAGGTTTGGAGATGGGTCAACAGTGTGCATTAAAGGCAAATGATCTGTAGCATTCAAACGCAAAAATGACGAGGAACGTATTTTGAAAGAGGTATATTTTATTCCCACACTTTGTAACAATATAGTAAGTTTGGGACAATTGTCTGAGGTTGGAACAGAGTAATTATTAATGAGGATTTCCTGTGGGTGTATGAGAAAGATGGAAAGTTATTAATGATGGTTAAAAGGTCTTCAAATCGCTTGTACAAGTTAATAGTTCCAGAAAATGAGCCTGTGTGTCTGTTAACTAAAGCAGAGGAGAACACTTGGTAATGGCATTCGCGCTTGGGACAAGTAAACTTTCAGGCAATGAAACTGATGGTTACAAATGATATGGTGTGTGGATTGCCAACCTTGAGTTTACCAAAAGAAATTTGTAAAGGATGCTTGTTGTCTAAACAAGTGCGAAAATTATTTCTTATACAAACAGACTTTACAGCAAAGGAACGACTTGAGCTAGTACACGGAGATTTGTGTGGACCCATTTCACCACCAACACATGCTGGAAACAGGTACTTTATACTACTTGTGGACGATTACAATCGAATGATGTGGGTCTTTATGTTAAAGACAAAGGATGAAGCTCTGGGTGCTTTTAAAAGATTCAAGGCGATAGTTGAAAAAGGTTCGAAATGTGAGATCAAGACTTTCAGGACTAATCGGGGAGGAGAATTCTTGTCAAAGGAGTTTGAGATGTACCGTGAATCTGGAGGAATATAGAGGCATTATACAGCCTCTTATTCACCGCAGCAAAATGGGGTCGTAGAAAGGCGAAATCGTACTGTGGTGGCCATGGGAAGAAGTATGTTGAAAGAAAGAAATGTCCAGTGAGGCTGTGGGGAGAGGCAATATGTCATGCTGTGTATGTGTTGAATAAGTTTCCCACCCGAGCTCTGTCAAAGATGACACCGTACGAGGCATGGACTGGAAGAAAGCCTCACCTTGAACACATAAAGGTGTTTAGCTGTTTGGGTTATATGAAAATACCCGCAATACATGTCAAAAAACTTGATGATAAGAGCAAAGTTGTGATTTATTTGGGAAAAGAACCAGGGAAAAAAGCTTTCAGACTTTATGATCCTGTTGAGAACACTGTGCACATGAGCAGAGATGTGCATTTTGAAGAAAAGAAGGGGTGGTCTTGGGGTAATAATGAGGCAGAAAGTGAATAAATGCCAGGCCCATTTACAACTATTGACTATCAACCGAGCTCATTGGAAATAACTAGAAATGAGGGATACAATGAAGAGGATTCGCAATTAAACTCCAGGTCAAGTAATGCAAGTGACAACAGCAGTGAAATAAAATTTGGCACCATGGGAAGCTTAAGTGGAAGTAACTCTAACAGTTCGAGCAGCTTAAGTGAGGCTAGTAGTGAACCTCAGAATTTCAGATCACTAAGGAACATTTATGATGAAACTGAAAAAGTGGAAGCTGCAGATGAGTTATTACTATCATAAATAGATGAACCTGTTATGTATGATCAATCAGTTAAACAAAAAGCTTTGAAATTGGCAATACGGAATGAAATTGAGCCCATCAAAAATAACAAAACATGGGAACTTACAGAGTTATTGGAAGATTCATATGAAAACATTTTATCTTCTTTAAGAATAAACTGTATTTTGTGATTTATTAATAGTGTTAATGTGGAAACATCCTATCTTCCGTAGAGTGCCTTGAATAATCTATAAACTTTATGATCTTCTCCTTCCTTTTCATACCCTTTTGGTTGAGACACATACACCTCTTCCAACAATTCACCATTCAAAGATGTTGATTTCGCATCGAGGTGGTGAACCTCCCATTCGTTTTTGGCAGCCAATGCAAGTAATAAATGAACTGTTTCCATCCTTGTAACAGGTGCAAAGACCTCCTTGTAGTCCACTCCGTACTTTTGAACATAACCTTTCGTTACGGGCCGGGCTTTGTGCTTTACCACCATACCTTCTGTATTTCTTTTTATTTTGAACACCCATTTTAAGCCGATTGTCTTGTGGCCTGCAGATTTAATATCTTCGAGACCTGATATTACACCTGGACATTGGTTTATGAAAGATATGCGGAAAAGAATATTCAACTACTTTATAAGTTTTTACACAATTTAATATATCATTATAATAATATAATGAAGAATAATGTATCTTATTACTATATTTTCAAACATGGATGACATAGATTACACAAAAATAATATCAGAAGAAGGAGAAGAACTAAATAATGATATAATTGTCCAAATTAGTGATGATAAAGATGGTCATGATAGTGAGACCGAATACAATCACATAGATAATCTTGATATTATTGATAATAGTGATGGAGACGACAATATCGAAGATGGACTTGAGGAAATGGGCGAAAATATTATTGAAGAAGTTGCATTTACTCTTATGAAATCTCATGTGGGTACACACTATAACGAATTGGTAAGTTTTCAATTTATTGTTTTTAGCGTGGACAATAGTGGAAGATTCTTAAATACCCAAAATTATGAATTGAAAACAATAATTTTGTAGTAAATTGATGGGACTCTGCATCCTATCGTAGAAGATTTGGGCAAATTTGGAACACTGGAATTAAAGTGACTAATGAAAGAGAAGGTTCTCGGCCGGCTGGAACAAATTTGTGCGGGAAAATGGACTGAAAGCTAACGATGTAGTTGTTCTTAGTTTGCTGGCAGCTGAAGTAACTTTTGATATAGTAGTTGTTGAGTAGTATTTGGTAATCCTTGTTTATGCTCTGTTTTTTTTACCATTTTGGCCTAATTTTGCTACTACTTAGTTGCAGTTTACTATTTTGATTCTGAATATTTGTCAGCAGTCTTCCTTATAGTTTTTAAAGCAATGTACACTTGTCCTTATGCAATTTTGTTAACTGTTAAACTGCATTTTTTCCAAGATCTCAGACTGCTAAATCGCAGCATATTATCACTATGACTTGTCAACTATTTTCCCCATATTTATCCTATGCATCATTCTTTATATTCTTCATTACTTCTTGGTTTGTTAATTAACTCTCCAATCTTTAAACCATGTTTAATACCTGCAACCAAGCACTGGTCAAGTTTTAACGGAATATGAAATCTGCAATGAGCGGTTTTGCCTCCTGGAAGAAACGTAGCTGCAATTCCAGAGTAGGCCACGTGAATCACATTATTTCCTAAACTACGTAGTCTGCAACAGAGTATTTTCCAGATAAATGTCTTCCAATGGCCACTTGAAGCATATATAAAAAACACGCCACCAGCATTATTTGCGACACTGCTGAGCATAGAAGTATATGCCTGAAGTTGGTCTTCGTTTAAACTTGTAAACAGCTTCTCATGCTTCTCTCGCTGCTGAGCTTGGTTGTAACCAAGCTCTAACGTAATTAGCCTGTTCTCTAATTCATGTAAGAAACTGGCATCAGGAAAATAATAATGGTGAAATCCTTGAGGATCTTCCCAGCATCTTTGAACAATTTTTCTATTTATGCAGTAAATGGTAGATAGATAAATAAGAACTCTATAATAGGAGAAGTGATGTACAAATGTAGATTACTTAAATAATAGTTACTTGTAATTTTATATAGGCGTCGACAAATTGATAAGGTACATGATTCATTGTTGCGGGCAAATTTTGGACGGTGCACCAAGGTCCATGTATCCACTCCAGAAATCTGTCATATTCCACATGGTCAGATGATTAGTTTGATTGTACTTCCTACAGTAATTAAAATAAAAATAATCATTGTTAGATTTATTCGATTATATGTATCGGAGAAACAATCCAAGCCGACATTCCTTTTGTTTAAATATTAACTATGTCTGCATCATTTATGATTTATAATGACAGACATTATGGAAAATGATTTTTGTCATTCTGTCCTTATATTTAAAGGTTATAAACCCAAACATATAAATATTATTTAGCAATCCTTCAGCTAATATCACCCCAAATAATAATATTTACAGTTAGGTTTCCACGGTGCTCGTATGAAGATGCTCCCTGTTAGTGCAGGTTTCCACTGACAATCTTTCATCGAAGAAGCTCCAACTGCTGATGAGGGTGATACTCTAGAAAAATGGGGGTTGTATGAGCAGTTAAATCTCACCATAGATTCCTCAGATTATTTGTGGTACCTTATAGAGTAAGTATTATCGTCTACTGATATTATTCATTATCGTGTCTTTTGAAATATCTGTTTTAAACTAATTTTATGATCTTACTCTGTTCTCTCCATCGTGAATATAACATCGAATGAATGGTTCCTCAAGCATGGAAAAGATCATATTCTTACTATTTTGTCAGCTGACCATACTTTGCAAGTGTTCGTCAACGGACAACCATCAGGTAAATAGATTAATGTTGAGCTAATGATTTTTCCGAAGAACCTTCTTGCAAGATGTCAGATTATAGGATAACTTTCTTATTTCGACTACCATAGTTTTATTTAAAGTGTATTAAGTGCTCCAAAAATTCTGTAAATGAAAGAGATCCTAATATTCTTAAAAGAGAAAAGAAAAAGAGTTTACTCCTGTGTAGAAATCACTTGTTGTTAGTTCTTAACTTATTTGTAGTGTTTCAGTGTTCTTTAACTTACCGAAACGTACCAACCATGAGCACCTGTTTTAATCTGATCTTTAAATTTTTGGATTTTGTAGAATATGGTTGATGCACAAAATTGTACAATCTTTTGTTTTGGTTAAGTTGGTGTTGGAATAAATTAGCTCCTTCTGGTTGTTGTCTCCTTTGCTTTTATTGTAGCAGAGTTTTGTTTATATCAGTTTTTAGTAATCTAATAGTACAGTATTTATTCCAGTAGAATATCCAATATCTATTCTTTGGTGTTGATTGCACATATTTCCAGTAGTATCTAAGTAGACACTTACTTGATCATCATGGTTATATAAAGATCATCAAATATATAGGTTAAAACTATTACTTGATCATCATATTAGATCATTAATTTATATCAAATTTGATAATTACGTTGATAGATGAGTGAACTCATATGACTAATCTTCCCAAAGTGAGACATCCAAAGTTAAAGTACATATGGTTATAACTTATAAGAGCCTGTCCAATGCGAGAAATCCTTAGTTAAAAAATTTTACGCGGCAACCATTAAATATAATATGTATAAACTTTGACACTCCGACCATACAAAACCCCTGAAACAAAAGAGTCATTACACTAATAATCATTAAATTTGTCGAATCTCTTGATTTTGTTTTAAAGGAAAAATGCAAAATATGGAAACATTACACTTAAAAGTGTCTGGGCAATAATAATAAAAATGGATTGGTACGACTAAAATGACAAAAAACTGGAAATGCCATGATCACCCTATGAATTCAGAACAAAGATCCAGGCGAAAATGGACATTTACCTCTCCTAAAAAAGAAACAAATGGGTGTAATTAGAATTCAGGTTTATCACTGAACTATATATCAGAAAAGTGTCAAGGATTTCACTTTTATATGTGGTAAAATAATAACAAACTGCTTACCAATTTTATTTTCTTGCTGGTAGACCTAGCGGAACCTGGAGTATGTCCATGGTCCGTAATTTCTACCACAACAGAATGTAAAAAATATAGTCACTGAATCATCAATTGTGAATGATATGAGATACAAAAAATAAATAGTTTAAGGATCATATGATGAAATCTGAGCATTACAATAAGAATTATATTTATTGAGTTTGAAATTTCAGAGGCCACCGTATTTGCAGACATGGAAGATGTGGAGCCCTTAGTATCATAAGCATCAATTGCATAGTAAATTGAACTATTGAGGATGATGTTATCATCATTGAGCTGAATTCAGAGTGTAATCTCTTTCCCTGTAATAGCCTTAATATGCGGAGGATATGTCCCGAATCCTAAAAAATAATTGATTTTGACAAATAAATTTATTACAAATAGAAATTAAAAGTTGAATTTAAAACAAAGATACCATAATAACAAATTGGCATAACTCGAAACCCTCGGCAATAAGTTTTGTTACTATTTTACCCACCAGTCGTTTTACAACACAGTCATAGAGGACGAAATTAAACGCTTCTGTAGAGTCTTCTGCAAGTAGAAAAATCTTGAACCTAAACATTAAAAAATGATTAAGGACTTATGTGATTTTTTGAAGTTTCATATAACTGTAAACTGGTTTGGTTTACAATTATACAACCTTTTTTTAGGAACATGATTGTTTTGATTGCATGTGGAGCATTTATATTTTCTTTCCAGTTTTGTGACTTCTCCAGAGCAATCCACTTGCTGTAGCTACGGTACCATCAGCCGACACTCTCCTCCACATTATTAACTTTCACTTTGTATAGGAAAATCATCTAAAAAATGATTAACATATGATGAATATAATTGTCTGGAGGCAGTAGAAAAAAAATAAACTCAAATTTCTATACATATGTAGTTAGTAAAATTGTGTAAAGCAAATAATTAATTAATAGCTTCAAAAAATCAGTTGCAGTTTTCTCACTAAGTTCTTTTAGCGTGATAGTTTGAATAGTATGATAAATTGACCCTTCGAATTGAGTTGATGATGATATAGCTTTTCTTGAAGGAACGCAGCCTTCTTCACGGAGTCTAATTCGAGAAATGAAGTACATGTAATAATTTTGGTATTGAGAATAAATACATACAAAAGTGCCATAATTACTCAAATGTGAACCTCTGTCTCTCCTCAAAAACGGCATCATGGTCCAGGTTTAGATAAATTTTGGAAGCAGGTATAGTGCTAATCTGAACAAAGGCTGCAACCAAGAAAATTTGAAAATTAAGCTTCATTGCTGCAATATTTTTGATAGTTTTATTAATAAAGAGGTTAGGCTATTAAAAATTAACTAACTATGAAAAATCTTAAGTTTGGTAGTGGTCAATATGACAATCACTCGCTCTTCTTTTGGAATCTCTTTATAACGTGCATCAATTGCAATTGCAAGATTACCCTACACGGTAACTTTGGAGGAATGCCTAGAATAAAATAATAGATGAAGTAATAGTAAACATGCAATATGGAACGTAATATTAAATATATGTACACAAACAATAATCAGAAAGAACCAAGAAAATTAATACCTTCCATCAGTAATCTCAAAATGGACAATGTCCCTTTGACCAAACTTAGTATCAATCTTGGAAAGCTCCTCAAAACTCTCTAATACTCCCATAACATCTACAAATCAATCTTGACGTTAAACACTTTGCGTGAAAAAATTACTTGAAAATTTAAAAAAAGGATTGTGTCCTCAAAACCTGTTGCAAATTCTGGAAATTCTGTACCACCGTTTGCTTGTGCAACAACAAATAATTCACTCAGATCCACAAATTCAAATTTGTGGGTAGATATCATAACATCATCATCATCAACAGGATCTACAGTTGTCGTATATGAGAAATTAATTATTAACCTAGAGAAAACAGGTTTTAGTGTTCCAAGAGCTTTTTTGGTGTAAAAATTAGAAAATACATATACGCCACCCTCCACTATCTTATCAGAATGCATTTTTCCAGTAATCTGGATATATGTAAGCATGTACATGACAATCCTACGTAAACAAACAATGGTGAAGAAGTGTTTAAACATAACAAACATTTTATAAACAGATTGATATTTAAATATAATTTATGTAACTATTATAAGTAAAAAAATATAGATTTTACACTATCATCCAGCAGAATGAGGTTATATCTCTTGATGACATCGATTGCGGTAGAAGAGTTTGGAACCGAAGGCCACATTTGAGTTACTCTTGCTTTAATTTTCCAAGTGGTTCAAGAGAGGTCGAGAGAAGATAGTTGATCGAACATTGTTGCTAAAAATCTGGAAAATAGTATTCAGCGAATTAGTTCGAATCAATTCAACTTTTAACTACATGATAGATACATAAAAAAGTATGAGAAAATAGAAAATCAGAAATAGTTGAGTATTATTACGTTTGTGTACTGGTTGCTAACTGTTAGTAGGAAGATGTGATTTTGTGTGAAAGGATGAACATGGTTTATATATGTGATTGAGACATAATTAGTGGGAGGAATTGATGTATGTATAGAAAAATCAGCACTTAATAATTGTTTCCAAGATTCAAATAATAAATTAGTGATTTTCTAATCATAAAAGAATCAATTATAACATGAATTGTGGACATGTATGATATTATTTGGATTATAGATTTTTTAAATCATAAAAAGAATCAATTAGAACTATATCTATATTTTTGCAGGGTGTAATTTGCTAATAAATAATTTATATGACTATTTACTCTTATTAAGGAGAGGAAAATAGAGAAGGGCATTTTAAGTAAATTGTAAAAGCTAGTGCTAGTAAATATTAAGAATATATTGAAAATTCAGTATGATACATACTATAGATTGTATGTATGATGTGGTGTGCAACAAATTGTGCGATGAAGAATTATGTTTACAAAGAAGAATCAAAGAAGAATCGGCAGAATCATGTAGCTCTACAATCAAGGAAATTGAAATACATTCGATGATAATTGTGATGATAATTGTGATCAGACATTCCTTTTATTCTTTGCAGAATAACTGTGATTGCTGTCATATTGGTAGTTAACAAGTTGAATTAATTCAAATATGTTGGATGGTGAATATGGAGTATCCGGAACCCATGGATAGTGAATATGGGGTATCCGCTAAATATAGTATTGTTTGTATTGATAAATTGAAATTGGATAAATCCATGGGTTGTAACTGGATTGGATTATTAAAATGGATCATGTATTTGAATTTTGTATGACCAAAAAGGGTAAACAAATGATTAAGGAGAGGAAAATAGAGAAGGGCATTTTAAGTAAATTGTAAAAGCTAGTGCTAGTAAACATTAAGAATATATTGATAAACGTACATAATTATAGGACCGAACTAAAACAAAGTGGAAACCAAAATAATGTTAATATATGTAGTTGGTCGATGAATTGATAGAGTTAATGTAGATTACGAATAGAGGCTAATATAAAATTAGAGACAAATTGCATAATCCGGTGGTGATATAATGGACGTAGCGGGTTAAAATAAAAAATTTGTATATTAGTCTTGTCTTATGATATGGCGAGAATGTTCTCTCAGTGAGAGTTTATAATCATTTTTCTGAGTTTGTTTCAATCGTACTAGATCTGTTTCACAGTATGACTACCCAACGTAATGAAATCATGGAGATGGAAGAGGCATTTAACATGATTACTATAGAGGAGGAAGAACATGGAGGAATAGAATACGGAGAAAGCACAGAGTCTCTAAGTGAAATAGACACACGCTGGTGTTTAGTTGGTAGATTTCTCACAGACTCTACGGTCGACTTTCAAGCCATGTAGCACAAAATGGCCTCTCTGTGGCGGCCAGACAAGGGAATGTACATTAAACAACTGGAAGCAAACAGGTTTTTGTTTCAATTTTATCACGAAATTGATATAAAAAGGGTGTGTGATGGAAGTCCCTGGACATTTGGGCGGTTTCAGCTTGTGTTTGAAAGATTGAAAGAGGGAGATAATCCACGAACAATGCCTATCAACAACCTAGAGATGTGGGTGCAACTTCATGGTATGGGAGCGGGCTTTATGTCATAAAGGGTTGTCACAGACGTCAGGAACTATATAGGCAGGTTTATTGAGTCAGATGTTAACAATTTTGTTGGTGTTTGGCGTGAATATCTTAGAGTTCGAGTTTCAATCTCTCTGAATATGCCATTAAAAAGGAGGATGAAGTTAAAAAAGAATGACTCAAACTGGTGTTGGGTTAATTTTAAGTATGAATGCTTGCCTACATTCTGTTTCATATGTGGAATGGTTGGCCATGGGGAAAAGTTTTGTGAAAAGCTATTTGACACCCCGATAGAGGAGATAGAGAAGCCATATGGCCACTGGATGCGTGCGGAACCAAGGAGAAGAGTTCATACAGCTGGAAATAAGTGGTTACGACCAGGAGGAGCAATTCTGGTGAACAATGCAGGCGATGACAAAGGTGAGAAGGCCGGTACCGTGAATGTCGCTAATGAGATCACTCAAACCGATAATTTAGAGAGTGGATGGCAGACTCATTCAAAAGATGGAGAAACAAATCAGGGCGGTAAATCAGGAGAGATAGCGGATATCCAGAACAAATTATACAAATTGGCGCCAGGTTCTCAGAACCATATCTTATCTATTTTGGATAGTAATAAAACAGCTGATTCAAGTGAATTACACGTAGTTGACTCGAAAAGGCATAGACTGGACACTGAAGAGTCAAGCCCAAACGCAAATGTTACTATGAGCCCACAAAATGAAGACCAGAACCAAAAAAACTTGCTTTCGGCGGGTGGTGCAGTGCAGGCCCGCCTATCATTATGAATACAGTCAGCTGGAACTGCCAACGTATCGGGCCACCATGGAAATTTTGGTTCCTAAATGACGTGATTCGTCAAGAACGGCCCACGTTCATATTTTTGTGTGAGACTTTAAGTTCTAAAGAAAAGATGGAGTATGTTCGGGATAGACTGGGTCTTGAAGGAATGCTAGTAGTGGAAGTTAAAGGAAGAAGCGGCGGGCTTGCTCTAATGTGGAACGGGCCTGTTCAAGTTAATCTCAATAGCATGTCTAAGTATCACATTGACGTGGAAGTAAATATAGATGGTATGCATCTGTGGAGGCTGACGGGCTTTTATGGTGAGCCTAACAGAAACAACAAGAGAAAAACTTGGGAGCTGCTTCGTAACTTGGCTAGGGATTCCAACTTGCCATGGTGCATAATCTGTGATATGAATAATATTGTTTCTCAGGCTGATAAGAGAGGTGGAGCTGGTTATCCGCAATGGTTGCTTGACGGCTTTAATGAGGTTCTAGAAAATACAGGGCTGAGGGATGTAGAGTTGTATGGTCATCAGTACACCTGGGAAAGAGGTAGAAATACAGATGCATGGCTAGAGATCCGGTTAGACAGAGCATTAGCGAATACGGATTGGTTTGATAGTTTCCCGGCGGCTAAGCTGTATAATCTGGAAGGCTCCTCATCCGACCACAGTCATATCTTCCCGGAGCTGCTGAACAGGAGTAAGGATATAGTGAGAAAACGATTTTGTTTTGAAAATGCCTGGTTAACAGAACCTCTTTGTAGACAAATTGTGAAGTACTCTTGGGAAGAAAATGGGGTTACAGATATTTGTGATAAGGTGAAGTTTCGCGGGGTCGATCTAGAGTCATGGGGAAAAGAAATTACGGCGTGTTTCAGTAGGAGAATAAAGGAATGCAAGCAAAAATTGAAGCAACTCAGAAATAAGAGGGATCTTCATTCGCTAGACGAGTATAAGGAAGCAAAATAACAGCTCTTCCTGGTTTTGGATCAGAAGGAGATTTTTTGGCGACAAAGGTCCAAGCAACTTTGGTTACAGGCCGGAGACAAAAATACCAAATATTTTCACGCGACATGTAAAACGAGGCAGCGTATAAATCGTATTCAAAAACTAAGGGATGAAAATGGTGGCTGGGTGGATTGGCGAAGTGGTTTACAATCTCTAATTGTCAGCTATTACAGGAACCTGTTTATAGCAGCGTCTACAGATTTTGAAGAGGTAATAGAGTATACTCCTCATCTGATCTCTCTGGAGCAGAACTTGAAGCTAGTCAGCGATGTTACAAGAGAGGAGGTCAAGAGTGCTTTATTTCAAATGCACCCTGACAAAACCCCAGGTCCGGACGGGATGACACCAGCATTTTTTCAGAAGCATTGGGACATTCTGGGTGAGAATATTTTCAAGATGACAAGAGATTTCTTTACTACGGGAGTGATTTTGCAGGGCTTGAATGATACTAATATTGTCTTGATTCCTAAGAAGAAAAATCCAACTGCAGTAGGGGACATGCGTCCAATTGCCTTATGCAATGTTCTAATAAAGGTCATCACCAAGGTATTGGCGAATAGATTGAAAGGTTTGCTTGATAATATTGTGTCGCCTACTCAAAGTGCATTTGTGCCGGGAAGAATGATCTCTGATAATATTATGGTCTCCTTCGAAATCATGCACTACTTAAAACGAAGGAAGTTTGGTAAAGAAGGGTATATGGCCTTAAAACTGGACATGAGTAAAGCTTATGACCGAATCGAATGGAGTTTTTTACAAGCGATGCTGAGAAAGATGGGTTTTTCTGATTGGTGGGTGCATCTGGTCCTACAATGCGTATCAACGGTATCATACACGATTGTTTATGGTACGCAGGAAATGGGGCCTATTCATCCAAACAGAGGTATTCGTCAAGGCGACCCCCTATCGCCCTATCTGTTTATCATATGTGCAGAAGGCCTCTCATCTCTACTGTGAAAATATGAGACAAAGAACTGGTTGCATGGGGTGAAAATCTGTAGAAGAGCACATGTCATCTCGCACATGTTCTTCGCGGATGATAGTTATTTTTATTGCAAAGCTAATACAGAGGAAGCATCAAAAGTGGTAGAGCTTGTAGACAAATATGAGAAAGCATCGGGCCAACGAGTAAATAAAGAAAAATCCTCGGTTTTCTTTAGCACCAATGTGATTCAATACAATAGGCAAAGGGTCTGTCAGGCTTTTCATATGGTTTAAGCAGATGAGCATAGTACTTATTTGGGATTACCTAATATTAGTGGTCGCAACAAATCTACTATGTTGGGGTACTTGAAAGACAAAGTGAAATCGATAGTAAGGAGATGGGATGATAAGCATGTGTCTAGGTCTGGGAAGGAAATTTTAATCAAATCTGTCGCTCAGACATTACCTACCTATGCCATGAATGTCTTCTTACTTCCACTGGATATCACCCGAGATATAGAAAAATGCTTGTCGAAATTTTGGTGGAACACTGATCAGCCTCAAAAGTCTCAAATAAAATGGATGTCTTGGGATCGAATGTCTAAACATAAAACAAGAGGTGGGTTGGGTTTTAGAAATTTCAGGGACTTTAACATCGCTATGTTGGAAAAGCAGGGATGGCGCTTTATGGTTTATCCTAACAGTCTGGCTTCGACAGTGAATAAAGCTAAGTACTTCCCGAAAACTGACTTCATGAACTCAAGTTTGGGTCATAACCCAAGCTTCATATGGAGGAGTATCTTCGAAGCAAAATAGGTGTTGAAGGAAGGATTGCGCTGGAGAATAGGAAATGGAGAAAACATAAATATTTTGGGTCAACCTTGGCTGGAGGATGCTCAAAACCCATACATTACGTCAACTACTCAAGGCCTGGAGGATAAAAAGGTGAAGTCGCTTTTTTGCATGGACAAGAAAGAATGGGATGGGGATATAATCAGAGATATCTTTAATATCCGAGACCAGGAGCATATTCTCAAAACTCAGTTGCGTGAGTCGAATAATGGAGATGTGTTGTTCTGGAATCTGGAAGAATCAGGATTATATTCTGTTAAGAGTGCCTACAGAAAGTTACAGATGCAGAAGGAAGTCACAAGCTCTACGGACAATGAAGATATCTGGAAATTACTTTGGCGAGTCAAAGCTCCTCCAAAAACTCTAAATTTGGTTTGGCGAGCTCTTACAGGATGTCTGCCAACAAAGTCACAATTAATTTCTAAACATGTTCATCTTACTGCTTTGTGTCCTGTCTGCAATGTAGGAGAAGAAACGGTCTATCACTGTCTAGTCTCATGCCCGGTTGTTCGACAATGCTGGGCGATTCTTCTGCCAGGAAGAGGTTGGGTGGAAGATGGGGACTTCTTTGCGTGGTTGAAGTCGTGGTTAAAGACAGAGAGTGCTAAAAAATGTGCTGAAATTGTCTCTCTTTGTTGGGCCATTTGGAGGTCGAGAAATGAGTTGGTCTGGAACCAAAAGCCAACGTCGATAAACAGAGTAGTTGTTGCAGCAAAGCAATATCTTACACAATGAAAGTTAGCCCAAAGTAGAATTCCTACGGTTTCTCTCCAACCACAGTTTGAAGGAGATGGAGCTTCAGTCTGGGCAAAGCCGTTACCGAACATAGTTAAGATATCAGTTGACGCAACTGTCTTTGAAGATCGTGGTGGCGTGGGGTTTGGGATGATAGCTCGGGATTCAGAAGGGCTGCTGATTGAACCCAAAGCACTAGTCTACCCTCATCTGGTCACTCCCATACTGGCTGAAACTATGGCGATAAAGGAGGCACTAAGCTGGATTGACAGAGATCGATGGCCTCAAGTTATTCTAGAATCTGATTGTTTGGTTGTGGTTCAAGCAATCAGAGGATCAACTCCAATGCAATAACATTTTGGTCAGCTTGTGGAGGAATGTCAGTTGCTCATGCAACGGCTCAACAACGTTAGTTTGTTTTTTGTTAAACGGTCTGCAAATACGGTAGCCCGTCAGCTTGGTAAGGAGTCGTATAATTTCTCAGATCGTATATTTGATAGGAGTTCTGTTCATATCATTATTCAAAACTGTATTGAGTTGGATTTGGTTCATTAATAAAATCCTCAGCTTTCCGTCAAAAAAAATTTGTATATTATATATTAATGTAAACTTTATTTTGATTCTTCTTTAACTATTTCGAAATAATGAAAATTCGTAATAGCACACCAAAATATTAAAAAATTCGTAGTCGGTTAATCGGTACGGTATTTAAATTTATATAATTAAAATATTATTTAAGTATCTATATTATTCATACTACTTTTTTAAAACCCAACTATCGTTTTAACGACCTCAGAATTGAACAAAATAATAAACATTATTCATGTGAACTAAAACAAAATTATATTATTGGTCGGAGTTAAAATAAGATTAAAAGCAAATTAAGCATAATTAGTTAAATTTGGTCGGTATGTTTGGTTTCGGGCTAAAGTAAATTAATAAATATTAGTGATTCGATGAAAAAAATAAAATATTAAACGGGGTTAAAATAAAATTAAAATAAAAAGATAATTTGTTATTTTGTATAATGGTCTTGAGCTAAATTAGATGATATATATTATTTATCTGGGTTAGAATAAAATTATATATATATATATTTTTTGCTAAATAATGAAATTATATATTTAACTGAACTAAAATAAAATTGAGAGCAAACTAAATATAATTAGTTGGATTTGGTCGCTAAAATTAGCGTTGGATGTGCGCTAAAACAAATTTTTTTATAATTACGTACGTGCATAAGTCTATGTCAATAACAAACATCAATAAAATTAGATATGATTCTTTGATCAGTATATAGCGTCGAGCTAAAATGAAATAATATATACTCTCTCCGTCCCCCTCAATTCTTTACATTGGGGGATGGGGGCTCGGAACGCACTTTAATACTCTTATCAAATGTAGTTGTATATTTTTTTTTTAATTTTTTTTCTTCTAAATAAAAATATAATGTTCAAACTTTATTATAAAAAAGAAAATTTTAAAAATAAATTACATAAATATATTTTATAGTTGCCTTAAAATACGTGTCAAGCATGTGAAAAAAACTGTAAAGAAATGAGGGGGACGGAGGTAGTATCATTTATCCGGTCTAAAAAATTATACAATTGATCTATAATAAGACATAATTAAAATCAGAATGTAATTCGATCAGTTAAAACAAAATAATATATATTATTTATCCGAGTTAAAATAAATTTATACTATTAGTTCGGTTTTAAACAAAATTAAAAACAAACTAACTATAATTAATTGAATTTTATAAATCAAAATTATGATTAGATTAATTGTAATAGTTATTATATAAATTAGGCCAAAATTTGAATATTATCGACAACCTAACTAATTAAAAAAATTTTAAAAAAATGATTGAAACACATGACCTATTTAATTGGACCGGGTTTATAGTTTTCTAAATATCGTGCCGATTTATGAAAATATTTATTTTAAACATAATTATTAAAAATAACTATTATAATATAATGAAATATATATAGATATATTAAGTTATATTTATTTCGACATGATTTTCTTTAAAAAATGCAATAAATAAATATTTAAATAAAAATAATAATTGAATAAAACAACCGTGCATCGACGAGTTTTAAGCTAGTATTATTAATTCTCGGTAAATAAATAAACTCGTTAAATGTATAAAAAAAATTCGGTCCGAAAATATTCAAAAAGATCCCCTCCAAAACCCTAAAAATGGCTTTCCGCATTATCTTCACAAACCTCACAAAACACCTTAAACCCCAGACCTCACCCACCCATCTCTTCTCAACCCTCACCTCCCCAGCCCAATCCTTCCGTTCCATAAAATCCACCATCAAATCCCACCGCGACCCGGAAAAAATCGCCCAACTCATCACCTCTCCCTCCCCTGTTGCCACATTTCGTCGTCACCGTCCTCTTCTCCGTCTCGCTGTACTCAAATTACACCGTTACAACCGCCCCGAGCTTATCGAGAAAGTGATCAATAGTGTTGTAGCTAGTGTGAGTCATGATCAGCTCAATTCCGAGACGTTCTGGACCTACATTGTGGTTTTGTATGGGGAAATTGGGATGATTGGGAATGCACATAAGGTGTTTGATGAAATGCTTGAGAGAAGAGAGACGTGTTCGGTTAGTGAAAAGGCGGTTTGCGCGATGTTGGAGGTTTATTTGAGGAATGGGGTTTATGATTCGAGGTTTCAGAGAGTGTTTAGTGAGGTGAAGGAGAAGGTGGGGGTTAGGGTGGGAGTGAAGAGTTATAATTTGGTGATGAGAGCTTTTTGTGAGGGAGGTGAGATTGGGTTGGCGCGGAAATTGGTTGAGAAGATGGAGAGTGAGGAGGGTTTGGTACCGGATATTGAGTCGTATAATGTGTTGTTAGAGGCGTATTTGGAGAAAGGGGGGACGAGTGGGTTTGATTGGGTGGTTAGTGAGGTTTTGAGTAGGGGGTTGGAGGGAAATTTGGTTACGTATAATTGTAGGATCATGAGGTTGTGTAAGAGTAAGGAAGTTGTTAAGGCGAGGGAGTTGTTGGAGGAGATGGTGAGGAAAGGCGTAAAACCTAATGCTGATAGTTATAATACGATAATATTGTGGTTTTGTAAGGTTGGGGATTTGGAGTCAGCTAAGAAGGTTTTGGAGAGGATGGTAAAGGATGGTTATGTTTTGCAGCCGTCGATAGGGTACTTTATATTGTTGCGAGGAATGGTTGAAGCAGGGGAGTTTGAGGCGGGAGTGGAGACTTGTAGAGAGATTTTAAAGAAGAATTGGATTCCGCCATTTGAGACCATGAAGGGTCTGATTAGTGGGCTGGTACAAATGTCGAAAGTTGAGGCTGCAAAAGAGGTGGTGGAGGTTATGAAGAAAAAGCTTAGAGGATCTGCTGCGGATTCTTGGAAAAAGCTTGAAGCTACTCTTCCTCTGCCTCTAGTGAACAAAGATACATTATAAAACTTTATTGTGAATCTTCTATTGATAGTCTACTTGAAGGTCATCGTCGTGGTAAGCTATCGTGTCTGCACATTGCATTATTTAAATGTTCATCGAAGGAAGGCTGTGCTGAGGACAGGAATGGATTGCAGCTGCAAAAATCTCGGGTTTAGTAGTATTTAGAAGGAGAATGGCAGTGGATCGGATCCTATTGATTTCCTTTGTGAGCATTGAAGCGTGAAAGTTTTACAACTTCAAAGTCTAAACCATAAAATTGCATGCCATTCCATTCAATCAGCATAGGAAAATTCTGAATGAGTGTCAACCTGCTAAACCATAATGAAAGTTTTGGTTTGATTTTGTTTCAGGATATAGAAGGTTCTAGTTTTCATGCACTTTGTTCTAATTTAAAAAAATTATGCAAAACTCTCCACCATAATGAGAGTGGAGTTGCTTTGCAGTAATTGTACATCTTATAGACAGGTCTGTGAGAAAGATAATTACATCGATAAGGTCTATCATCTTCTTCCAGGCATATATTTTCAAACTTCCTTTTTGCCCCCTAACTTATCTTGTCGCACTCATTTTTGCAAACTTGGCAAAATTTGTTAGTGCACCGGATGTCGATGTTGCCTTTGTGAGAGCTAGAGTTAGATAAGACTAGATGATAAAACTAGACCCGGACAATTTTCGACATGGCTGTGTTTTTAAAAGTACACAACACAAATGTACATGAACACGGAGTTAACGGAGTTAGTTTTGTGTTTATATTTCGAGTACACGACACGAATTACACGACATAAATATTATAATTAAATATTAATATTTACAATGAATATATGTATATTTATAATAAATATATGCATATTTATTTTCAAAATAATACCTAATTCTATAAGTTTGAATATAAATGTGATCTAAACTTACATATTTAAAATTTTTTGTAAAATTTCAGCTAAAAATATTATATATCTATTTATATATTATTATATTTTATTTAATTTTAATATTCAATTTTACGCGAAGGTACACGAACACAAATTGATACGAATCCTTAACATGTCATAACACGAACAAATTGATAGATTTAGATAAGATAGTCATAATCAAACTTAAATTGATTATGTATACTCCATTCTAAAAATCATCGACTTTACTGCTTAATCATTATAAAGTAATTTATCGATTCAGTTTTAGACTTCGATTAATTACTACATATTTTTCTTCAAATAATATATTAAGCTTAATAAATATTATAATTTTATATTTTTTAAATGTATCCGATTAGTATCTCGATTAATCATTTCGATTGATCACGGATTATCCGATTAATCACTATATGGTATCCTAATTTCGATTCTTACTTTTTAGAACATTGCTAGTTTGTTTCGGAATGAATATTTATTGAGATTTATATAAAAAAAACTTTTGTATTTAAAGGTTAAGTTGGTTCTGCTTCCTCTATTTTTTTAATAATACCGGTCGGGTTAACAATTCTTTATTCAATATAAAATAATTGAATACCTGAAATAAGCCTAAATGTTATGGAAATCCGTTTAAACATGTTTTTAAATATTTAGTTATTTATTTATAGCATCTCCAATCACAGTAGTTAAAATGGGTAGCCAACTTATAATTATATAAAATGTTGTTAAACATATGTACTTCAGTGGTTGCTATATTCAAAAATATTATTTTATTCCTATTTTACAAATTCTAATCTATACACATAAAACTTTAATGATAAAATAAATTTAGTTAATATTTAATTCAATTCAAGTGAAAATAAAATATATGTCTAAAGAAAAGATATTGAATATTTGCAATTTAATAAATATTACAATTGAAAATATAATTATATATTTAAATACGAAAAAATGATTAACATACAATACTCATATTTATTTTAAAATATATAATTATATTATATTATATTTATAAGTATACAATTGTATGTTAAATTAATTAATAAATTTGAATAATAAAAAATATTTTTACTTTTCTATTTATATAAATTAAAAATGCTAAATATAAAATAAGAATTTTAATGAATGTGTATTATATATATATATATATATATCAATTTATTTATTTATTTATTTGTGTATTTATACGTAGGCTAGGTTTAACTATGATATAAAGCGTATAAAGTTTGTGTGGATGCATTAGCTACTAACTACAAATTGAACAAAGATTAAAAATTTGATGGAGGATAGAGTTCTCCACGAGTCAGATTAGACGGGTTTGAAAAATTCTTACCCGGCCATTTAATTTGGTTTTACCAATTTTTAATCCAAATAAAGTTCAAGTTAAATTTCATCGAAATCGAATTGGGTCAGTTAAAATTTAAGTCACGTTGGGATGGTTTGGATCTATCAGAATATACAAAATTACTACATCTTATAACAATGTTAAGATAAATAAGATACGTTTGGTATAAATTCTTAAATGCAAGTTTGTGTTGTTAGTGATAGTCCTTTTGATCAACTCTCAACCTAAATTTTCAAGTTTGTATAGTTATTGTAAGTTCTTATCCCAACTTAACGAAATAAAAGTTTGGTAATTTATGAATGCATTTAGATGCAACTTTCAAAATGCATGCAACTTTCATGCAGAAAGTAACATTAATCTATTACAGTGGTGTTAAATGTTAATCGTGTTTAAGGAGATTGAATTACAAATAATTAACTCAAAACATATTATTACTAGTAGGTAGAGGTGGTCAGACGGCCGGTTTAGCTCGGCACGGACGTTAACCGGCTCGCCAAATATTTGTCTGAGTCGGCTCGATGCGTGCCGGTTAATAATTCGGCACTAACCGGCTGAAGACACGAACCGAATACGAATAAACTTTTCAGAATTCGTAGGAAGACCGGAACGACACGTAACCGGCCCGTGTAACTCGCCAACGAACAGGAGGTGCTGTAATTCGTGAACCGGCCCGGCACATGGCGAATTATTCGGCACATTCAGCCTTTGCAGTAATTATTACATCAGTTCAGCCTTTTCCTTAATAAAGTAATATTTGAATAATTATTTAGAGCTCAATTGTTTACTGATTCAACTATATATATTACATCTTTTTTCTTTTAAATCTTTATTTAAGTTCAATATTACACAAAACCTTAACTCTGGTTGTAATTGTTTTAAAAAAAACAATTTTGTTTTAATTATTTTATCAAATAAAAATAGGAGTAGTAAAAGGTGAGTTTGTACTTTTAATTATTTGCAAAGTTTGTTTGTACAAATTTAAAAAATAAAAGAAAAAATAAAATAAAATAAAAAAGTAAACAGAAGTTGTCTGCCACTTCAGTGTCAATCAAATCAAGAGTTTAAACAAGGCCCGCAGTTATTCGGCCACCAGTTATTTGCCTGATCTGTTTAATCGCTCCGAACCGCCGACTCGCCGGAACCGTTAAATTCGTTTAATTCGCGAGCCGTTTACGGCTTCCTATTCTGTCAACTCGGCACGGCACGGCACGACTCGTGAGCTATACGAGCCGTTCACGACTTAATTGGCTGTTGAACCGGACCGCCGGAAATTCGGCCCGGCACGGTCGGCCCGACCGTGTGGCCGGCTCTACTAGTAGGAGGGGGAAGGTTTGGTAAAAATATGTGGGTTACACATAACATTCTAACCCATTTGATTTTAATAATTTTTAACTCAATTAAAGTTCGGTTTAAATTTTTTCGGGTTAGGTTAGGGTCGGTTTAGATCGGATATAGTCGATTTGTCGGGTTTTGGAACTCATGAACACCTTTAATGGAATATATCTTTAATTCGTGAAAGTTGAAGTACATAATTTTTCTAACTAATATGTGTATCCATACTTCTATAATATACTACAATAACTGGAACGGGATATAATTTGGTTCAACGTTTATTCCCTAATTTTGGTTATTAAAATAAATAAATAAATAGTATTATATATCCATTAAACTACTAAATTA
The DNA here is from genome assembly GCF_009905375.1 of Apium graveolens. Lineage (NCBI taxonomy): Eukaryota > Viridiplantae > Streptophyta > Magnoliopsida > Apiales > Apiaceae > Apium > Apium graveolens. The sequence continues at coordinate 204,224,051 of NC_133647.1, forward strand.
TTAAACTATTATACGCATAGTCTATTTATCCTAATAAACAACAACCGCAGTTTATCCAATTATAAAAAAAAATAGTATTATATATCCGGTAAACTACTAAATTATTAAACTACTAGATATCGTATATTTATCCTACTAAACTACGACCACAAATTATTTTATTATTTTTATTATAAATTTATAATTATTATATATGTATATAAATATTTTAAAATTATAATATGACGAACTAAATAAAAATTTTAAATATTCACGAAAATTCGTGCATCGCACGGGATTTAAGCTAGTAACATTAATGTTTGGTCCTGTAAGAGGGCTACATTAGGCTAAAAAGGGGTTGAATAGCTTAATTACCAATTAAAAAAATTATTATGACATTTTAAAATAATTTATCCCTTTTTAAAATTTTATCGAGTAGTCATGCAGTTTATAAGTGTGAAAATAAAGCGCAAGAAAAATATCACACGGTGATTTATCCTGGTTCGCGATGGCGCAATCTCTAATAGATTCGTTCACTCCTAAATCCAATCCCCGAGCTCCTCTCCTGGCCAGGATTTTTTCTTATAATATACTCGCTCCTTTAGTAGGCGGAGAAGTCTTTACACCTTTATAAATATTTGTGTTGGTGCGTAACACTCCGGTTACCACCTCAAAATAAATGTAATACCTACACAACTTATCTCAGACAATAACTTCCCGCCATTTCTTCAAAGTTGATGTAGAACCCTTGTGTAGACTTGACTTTCTTAGCTTTTGTCAGTCTTGGATCTTAATGATTCGGTCTCGGGTCTTTTCTCTTCTTCATGGTGCAAAGACTACTAACTCCCCGTTAGTACATCTAAGACTTGGGTCTTAGAACGAAAATCACCTAAAGTCACTTCACCTCACTACAAAACTGATAAGACAATCTATGAAACAAACCAAGTAGAGAAAAGATGATTTGAACTAGTATGTTACGATACTAGCTCACAAGATAGTATAATATACAAATAAGAATATTAAAACTAAATACGTATACTTGACTTAAGATATTGAATAATATATCAAGTATACTTTTAATTACTCTTTCTTTATAGAAAATATGTTTTGTTGAAGTAATGTGAGAAATCTTTAATATAAAGCAATATAACTTATGACTTCTCTCATATTCTTCTTCTTTTGATTATGTATTTATAAACCGAAGAATACTTTAGTTACATTCTCGGAATTGTAACTAACATTTAAACTCGTAGGCTTAAGGATTTTAGTATACTTGTATTTTGAATTATAGAGCCAAAGTATACTTTTAACATCGTGCACATTTTATAGTTTCTATATGAGCCAAGATCGAAATAAAAGAAGTGCAAGTAATTGGTTTTGGATTTGTGCTTTTGAAGTTAAACGGATGATTACGAAGTTTACTATTTATCAATTTATAATCCCATAGAAAACTAAAGATGTTAGTGGGAATTATACGATACTTTTGGTATTGATTCTATAAACATGAAATATGTTGGCCAAGATCGAGATAAGAAGTGCAAGTAATTGTCCAACTCGTGAAGTTTATTTCCTCTTGATATTTGAAAATTTACGAAACTTATTGTTTATCGATTTATAATCCCACGAAACACTAAAGATGTTAGTGGAGATTATACGATACTTTTCGTAATGATTCCATAGACACGAAGTATGTTGGACAAGATCAAGATAAATAAAGTGCAAGTAATTGGCCAACTCGTGATTTTTTTTTTCAAATCTAAAATCTCACTCATAAGGAGTTATATAGATTAAGTACTTTTGATTTATAGATCTTCTTCTTTATATGTTTCTTTTCGAAGATCAAATACTTGTTCGAATCCGAGTTCAAATTTATTCTCTCTTCTTTTGAGAACTTTCTTTTTGGGAGATCTTATATTATAACTTAAAATGAAGTAGAGAAATTATGTACAAAGCTCAAATAAAAGAAGCTCAAATAAGAAGTTAAAATTTACCATTTTTGGAAAATGGTCGAAAAAATTTGTGGAAAAAATTCGCCGGAAGTTTGGCCAGATTTTGGCACTTAGATCGAACTTTGACAGCCCTTAGGAAGGCTAGAAATTGGTAGTGGATGAGCTCACTTGGGGGGAGGAAGTTTGGTTGGGTGAAGCTAAACTTGTATATCAAAAATCTTGTATATATGATAATATATTTAAAAGAGAGAAGATTTTTGAGAAGAAGTATGTGTTTAGAAATTTGAGAGAGATGAAAAGAGTATACTTCTTGAAAATCCTAGCAACTTTATGGCTTTTAGCTTGGTGAAAATGGGTTGGAGGTGGGGGTTTATTTACAGGAGAATTTAGGTAGTTTGAACGGTGGAAATTAAAAGATAATGGATGATGGATGATGGAAGTGGCATGGCTAATGACATGATGTGCTAGTTGTGTTTCTTTTCCACCTGCAATATGAGATAAACAGGTTTATGGAGCTCCCAAAACTCAGCTGATTTAATTTAATATTAATATAATTTTTTAATTATTGTTTAATCACCTTATTTAAGCATTAAGCACCATTAAATGTGACCACCTTAAAATCTCTTAAATAATTACCATAAAAATATGATAAATATCTAAATATTATAAAATGATGTCCTATAAGTTTTGGTCAACTTTGGTCAATGGCAACTAGGTCAAACGAGGTCAACTGTGGGACCAACTACCTCGAAATTTGTGTCTGGACAATTTTTTTAAAAAATATTACGAAACTTTTATCATGCATATAAAATATAATGTAAATGATCCATACCAAATTTCTAGTCATTCTAGCATGTGGAAGTATTATATCTAGATTTAAAAGGATTGTGTGAGCTTTCGCGTCTGAGTAAAATACCATTGGTCTTAAAATTAGATATATGGATAGTTTGACCAAAATTTTGACTTAAATAAATACTTAAAATATATTTCCTAATAAATAAAATATATTTGGATGGTAGGAAATATTTTTGAATTTTTTCTTTGAATAATTTTCTCCGAGAAATGATAATTTTACGAAACGAGAGAAAATTACGTCAAGTATACATGCAATGAGTTATAAAATGGATATTAATATTTCAATCATGAATAATAATAAACTTTGAATTAAAACTCTTTTACATTTTTAATATAGCACGAGACCTCTAAAAATTATTTCCGAAATATTCCTTTTCGGGTGTGTTGCTTTATTGATGTTGCAACAAAGATCTAGAAAATAGAATGTCTTAATATTTTTTATTTGATTATATTATCTTAGAGATATGTTTCATAAAATATATAATTTTGATTATCTAGAATAATGGAATATCTCTTTTATATTTATATCTACAATATAAATATATTTGAAAATAATTTTGCTAGTTTGGTCATTCGACTTTGATTTAGATCAATTAAATTTATGTTCTAATGGATAGGATCTACGTGTATTTAAGGCTCCGGTTGGTATTGCTGTTGCAGATAGTTACAACAGATTTTTGTTAAAAAACTGTTAGAAAGGTGTTTAGTAAATTCTAAAAGCTGCTGTTAGCAAAAGTATGTCCCCATACTTTTGGAAAAAGCTGTTTTCAATTTTTGCAGGAAGTAACTATCAGTTTCACCATCAAACCTTCTCAAAAATATTATTTTATATATTATATCTTAAAATACGCATAAATTAAAAAAATTATCAAACAGTCATCTAATTTTCCTGACAGCACTTTTTCCACCAGCACTTTTTCTCACACACAACAGTTTTTAACAGCACTCCCAAACAGAGCCTAAATTTTATATTTAATCGTCTAAATATGAAAATAAATAATATATCAAAGATATACTTTTAATTAACGTATATACTTTTTAGCTAACATGTGGTAGTGTTTGGAAATGATCTTACGTCTATAATCACAACACATTATATTGACTTGATTTACCAAATCTTATAAAAGTCAAAAAATTTAAAGTTTGACTGTCAATCTTATATCTTGATACTTGCACCTTAATCACTTTATTTTTTCAACTTCAACTAAAAAGTTTAAATTAATACATTTTTTTAATCGTAGGTAACCCGTAACCGCTACCATTTAGATGCGCCCCGGGTAAACCCTACGGGCTCACGCAATAGTCTGCAAACCACGTGTACCAAGTTAAAACGCATTAAAGCGACAAACTCTGACTTAGGAGGCATAATCATAAATTCTCCTTCCGCGGGATTCGAACCTATGACCAAGATGATATTTATCCTCTCTTAAACAAACTGAGCCAACCCTTGCGGGCAAATTAACACATTTTTATCATCGACTAATTAAAACTAATTTTAAAAACTTTTCAAGAACATTGTTATTAAAAACTATTGTAATATATTTGACTGGTAAACTAATCTGATCTCACTGATATCCGATTAAAATTTAAAATTTTGAATTTAAATATTAATTTAGATTCAATTGTACCGATTCAGAATCTGAAATTCGATAAAAAACAATACATAAATAATATAAATAAGTTAATTTGAAATGCTTTCATATACCTTTTAAAAATAAATAAGTCCATTAAAAATAATTTCAAAATAAATAAGTTTGTAGACCGGCCCAAGTACCAACAACCGTTGAAAAACTTTAAATCATCTTTTAAAAATAAATAAGTCCATTAAAAATAATTCCCAAATAAATAAGTTTATAGACCGGCCCAAGTACCAACAACCGATGAAAATTTTTAAATCATAAAGTTGATGTACTGTATTTTATAGTAGTTTAATAATACTTTAAAAATATATTGTGTTGTATTTTTGAGTATGTATATATGAGTTATAAATATTTATATTAATAATCGGAAAATATAATTTATTATTATTGATTAAAATATATAATATATGATATTTTTTGGGTTTATTAATTTTTATAGAATTTGATCAATGATCTGAAAATATAATTTTTATAATATTTATAGAGGTGTATTAATGATCAGAAGATATTGTATATTTGGTATTTTTATGTATTTTTAAAGGTAAAAATATTTAATTCTAATGTCACATATTTTAATTCGAAAGACAATATTAATGACTAAAAGATAAAATATAATTAGTATTTTTTTCTAGAACAATACAATTAGTATTTTAGGTGTTCATAAAAAGATAATATATTTTTTGGGATGAGATATATTTTAATTACATGATACACTTATAAGATAAAATAACAAAATATTCCTACCATCAAATTGGACTTCAATAATGAAGTACGTATTAGAAATTACAGATAATATATTTAAAATCATCACTTGAAACATGATATCCTATACAACCTTATTTTGAACCTCGTTAAATAAGGCAAGATCTTCTTCCTTCTCCTTCTCCTTGAGTAATCCACCTTCAAGACTGAGCCCTCTCTACAGATTATATTTGCATATTGCAACATCTCGTATTGATTTTTTTGATATCTTCGTACCAACATCTTCAAATAGGTTCACTATAAAACAAAATTTACATGAGTTATCAACATCATGTCATTAAATCATCTAAATAATTACTCAATACTTCGAAATGGGCTTAGAAAAGAAGGGCATAATACACTGTCGACAATGCACGATAAAATTCAAGAATTTTAACCATTTTCTTTCAAGAAAATAATTAATGGAATCGATATCATGATGTGCAAACAAAATTAGTGTATTAATTTAAGTGTAATTTAAGTGTAAAATAGTGCAAGTTAGTCTTTATGTTGACTAGCTTAATTAATGAAAGTATTGTTAAGATGTTAATATAAGACTATTCATATATAAATAAGAATTTACTTCAGTTTTTTTGTCAATTATCACATAAAATGTTCGTATTTTAGCAATTATAACATAAATTTTCAATTTCTAATAAGATAATTGTAATCTATAACAATCAAATATAGTTAGATTTTTACTTACCGACATGATTAACTTTTGTGAGACGTAATAAATTTGGAGCGTTTTCTTCATTGCTTGAAAACATTTATAAATATAGAAATTGATGGGTTCATATAGAATTAAAATGGAAGGCCAGGTAATACAAGTATAATGAAAAGGAAGGTAAGGCGATGATCAAATGAAAGGGAAGGCTAGAAAGCGCAAGTAGAATAAAAGATAAGGCAAGACAGTGAGTTGATGAGATGATAGGCAGATGCTACTCTACACAGGGTTGTATTTATAATTAGTTATTAGGGTTATCGCATTCGGCACATGGTTATCGCATTCGGCACAAGTAAATATTGTGCACAAAAGGCGTGTCATGGTACCAAAAGCCCACAACTTTTTTGACCCCAACTTAGGATTGGGCCTAAGCCTACATCTAAATCTTCAAACAAATATATCCATCATCTAACAATCCAAAACACACGAGTCTCAAAGCAAACAAGAGTTTTTAAAATTATTTGTATAATCTTCTAGTAATATGACTATTTTTATAAATTTTCTGAAGTAAAAAACTATTAAACATATTCTCTAATTTGTAAAAGCTACCATTTACAAAAATGTATTTTTTTTTTCTTTTTGACCAAAAAAAATTCTTCATAGATTTATTGAATATATAATAAACCCTACGTATTAATTAGGCTCAACAATTTGATACACTACATGAAAATTTAGCGCTCGCAGAACCCTTTACGTACTAAAAACGTACATAATCCAGATCTAATATTGTTTTTGAGTTTACTCTTTCTGTACATGACATGACCTAACACGAAATTACATGAAATAAATATAATAATAATTATTAAATATCTATATTAATTTACATGATACAAAATTATACGGCTATGTTACGTGCTGATTCTCAATGATCAGGAGGAGCTCATGATCTGACTGTGTTTAGATGTCATCAGTATTTGATGTGTCGTCAGGATTTGATGCATCATCAGTATCTGCAAAACATCAGCATCTGAAGGTAGTCTGTTGTGAAGATTGATTATGTTCCTTATTTTGAGGGATGGATATCTTTACGTTCTGTGTGATAGGACTTTGTATATTCAGTTAAAGATATATATCATTTTCTGTTAGTAATTGATAATGCATATCTTAGATTGATTTGTAACAGCTGTGTATTATATAAACACAGTTTAGGTCATCACATAGTGATTAACTCGAGCATTGTACGACTTAGCAGCTCTCAAGAACATCAGTATTTCTTGAGAAAGTTTGTAACAGTTTTTATCAGAAATATAAAGAACTGTTATATTTTTTATACTTGTTTGAAATATTTATACAATTGTATCCAACCCCCCTTAAACAATTGTATTACTACTGGGCAACAATTGGTATCAGAGCAAACTGATAAATTTACAATCAGAAGCGATCTAAACATGTCTCTGAACAAGTATGAAAGTATTAAAATCCCCATTCTGAAAAAGGCTGAATATCCTACATGGAATGTGAAGATGTTCATGCACCTGGAGGCTACAGATCCAGACTACCTCGACATAATCAATGATGGACCCTACATGCCAACAAAATGGGTGACTGCAACTCCTACTGTTGCTGAACACTATCAGTTGAAGGAAAAGAGTGAGTGGACACCAGAAGAGAAAGTTGTTGTGCTGAAGGATGCAAAGGTAAGAAACATTTTGCATAACAGTCTTGATTCTGTGATGTCAAACAGGGTTATAGCCTACAAGACTTCCAAGGAGATCTGGGATACTCTTGAAACTCAATGTCAAGGAACCATGGCCATCAAGAAGAACAGAAGGGCTGTTCTAATTCAAGAATATAAACATTTTGAGGCCAAAGCTGATGAAAGTATTACCGATATCTATGATAGGTTTCTCACCCAGCTCAACAATCTATCCTTGGTGGGAAAGGTGTAAAATTGGGATAATTCAAACACTAAGTTTCTAAGAGCCTTGAATAAGAAATGGGAGACTCAGACTTCAATCATACGACATCAGTATGATTTGGAAATAATCACCCTGGATGAAGTCTATGGCATGCTAAGAACTCATGATTTGGAAGTTCAGCAAAGGAAAGAGATGAAAAGCAGCAAGGGAAAGTCAGTTGCTTTGAAGGTGAATGCTAAAACTTCAAAGGACATATATGTTGAAGCTACAAGGAAAAAGAACAATCTGCCAGAATCAAAACTGATGATTCATCATCAAATCCTGATGATGATACTGATTCTGAAACTGATGAGAACGTGACAGATTTTGATGTCATGCAAATGGCTGTATTGCTAGTTAAGGGCTTCAAGAGGATGCAATTCAGGAAATCTTAGAAGAAAGAAGCTTCAGGAAGAAGTTCACTGGAGGGGAAAGGAAGTTGTCTGGAAGAAGAGAAGGAAATGACTCTAAAGCTAGAAAAGTTGACAGGTCGAAAATCAAGTGCTACAACTGTGATGAACCTGATCACTTTGTTATAGAGTGCAAAAAGATAAAGCATGACAAAGGGAAGAACAAAGCCTTGATTACATCAATCAAGGATTGGATGGACTCCACTGATCTGAAAATGAAGAAACATGTTATGCACTGATGGCTAACTTTGATGCTCCTGCTTCCTCTGATTCTAAGGTATCAACTTCTTTCTTCTCTTTTGATACTGAAGATATATCTGAACTGAAATCTATTCTTAAGTCTCTCCATGGAAATTTTAAAAATAAGATTCTAGAGAACAATAGACTGTTAACTGAAAATAAAATCTTAAAATCTAGGAATGATCAGTTGGAGTCTGACTTAATAAATCAGATTGAAATTAAAAAAGAATGTGATAAAGCTAAACATACAGCAAAGATACTAGAAGCTAAGTATAGTATGTTAGAGAATGAATTTATAAATGAGAGGAAAACCCTTAAAGCCTGGACTATTTCAGGAAAAAAGGTTCATGAGATGATCTCTAAGAAAAAATGGAAAGAATGTCTTGGTTATGTAGATGGAGTTAAGGATGTTGACACTGAAAATAAAACTACCCTTAAAACTCCTGTTAAGTTTATCTCTTCAGAAGCTGATGAACCCAAATCTATCTTTGAAAAGGGTTCAACATCAGCATCCCAAGAAAAGTTAGTAAGTGATAAATCTCAAAGAAAGGAAAACAAGGAAACCATTAAGACTGTTAAGAAAGAAAAGAACAAAGGACTTTTGTCTAAAAGACAATTAAAAAAGAAATTATCTGAGGTTACTAACAAACCTCAAGTTAAAAGTCCTAAAAGAAATAGGAATGGTAAGCAAGGTATTTCTAAGGATTCTAATTATAAGCTTTTTCCCAATGCTCCTAGAAAAACTTGTTTTAACTGTGGTAATACTAATCGTCTTGTTATTGATTGGAGGAGGAGTAAGAAAATGAAAACTGCTATTCCCGAGTCTGATATTAGGGGTAGATCAGTATTTTATAAACCACAAAATCCTTGTTTTCATTGTGGTAGTAGTTGGCATTCAATTTACGCTTGTAGTTCATATCATAAGCTGTATCACAACTATTATGAACCTTTGCCTAAATTCAATAAAACTGCTTATGTGCTTAATTCTTCTAGTTCTACTAAATCTACTTCTGATATGACAAATCCTGACAAGGGAAAAACTGTCAGAAATGAGCCTGAATCACAAAGACTTAAGTTGTCCAAAAAGAGGGCCCAACAAGTGTTGGTCCTTAAAAATCCTTCTAATTAATTACTCCTCTGACTGCAGGGTAACAGGAAAAATACTCTTGTCTTGGATAGTGGATGTTCAGGACATATGACTGGAAATAAATTCCTGCTGTCATAATTTGAGAAAAAGGCTGGCCCAGATGTATCTTATGGAGATGGAAATATAGGACACACTCTCGGATATGGCAACTTGATAATTGGAAAGGTAGTAATAGAGAATGTAGCTCTGGTGGAAGGAATGAAGCATAATCTTCTAAGCATCAGTCAAATCACTAACATAGGTTATCATGTGGTGTTCTATGAGTCTCACTGTGAAGTTGTTCACAACAAGTCAAAGAAGATTGTCTTGATGGAAGACAGGCATGGAAATATGTATGAAGCAAGACTACATGAAAGTATTGAGCAAGAAGCTACTTGCCTTATCTCAAAGGCATCAGTACATGAGAGCTGGAATTGGCACAAAAAGCTCTCACATCTCAACTTCAATTCAATCAATGAACTTGCCAAGAAGGAACTAGTAAGAGGATTACCAAATATGATATACTCATATAATGGTCTTTGTGATGCTTGTCAAAATTCTAAGCAAAGAAGAGTATCTTTCAAAAGTAAAACAGAATTCTCTATCACTGAGCCAAATCATATGTTACACTCAGATCTCTTTGGACCAGTAAACATAATATCTATCAACTAGAAAAGGTACACACTTGTTATTGTTGATGATTTCACTAGATACACTTGGGTTTATTTTCTACACAGGAAGGATGAAACTCCATAAATTCTTCTAGATCATATAAGGAAAATTGAGAATGGATCCACCCTCAAAGTGAAAATATTGAGAAGTTATAATGGCACTGAGTTCAAGAACTCAAAAATGGAGGAAGTCTACAAGTACAAAGGCATACAACAACAATTATCAGCTCCTGGAACACCCCAACAAAATGGTGTTGTTGTGAGAAAGAACAGAACCCTGATTGAAGCTGGCAGGACTCTGCTGGAAGAAGCAAAACTACCCACTTACTTCTGGGTTGAAGGAGTAAACACAACCTATTATACTCAGAATATCACACCGATAAACATGTATGGTGTTACTCCTTATCAGATGCTGAAAGAAAAGAAGCCCGGTCTCAAACATATTCATGTATTTGGATGTAATTGCTTTGTTCTGAGAACTCATACTGATCAGCTAGGAAAATTTGAATCAAAAACTGATGAAGGAATCTTTGTTGGTTACTTACCATCAAGAGCATATAGGGTTTTCAATCTGAGAACAAATACTGTAGTTATCTCCATAAATGTATCTTTTGATGATAAGAAGATTCCTGGTTTTGAAAAAGACTCTCATAAAAGTCTAATCTTTGCAAATGAAAATGCACTGTTGGAATCCGCATCAAACTCTAATGAACTGCCAATTACTGATGATCCAAATCCTGATACTCCTTCAGATTTTGAAGATGATCATTGTACTAATGAACCTGCACATGTTGAGGGGGAGCAACGGCAAGGTTCAACTGATAGTACTAACACTGAAGAATCAACTCAAGGTTCTTCTCAATCTGGTCATTCATAATCCAATGCTGATTCAATATCAGATGGACATGAGTCGAGTCCCAAAACTTCATTAGGAGATAACAGCACTGATTCAGGGGGAGCCCCAACAAAATGGTGTTGTTGAGAGAAAGAACAGAACCCTGATTGAATCTGGCATGACTCTGCTGGAAGAAGCAAAACTACCCACTTACTTCTCGGGTTGAAGGAGTAAACACAACCTATTATACTCAGAATATCACACTGATAAACATATATGGTGTTACTCCTTATCAGATGCTGAAAGAAAAGAAGCCCGGTCTCAAACATATTCATGTATTTGGATGTAATTACTTTGTTCTGAGAACTCATACTGATCAGCTAGGAAAATTTGAATCAAAAACTGATGAAGGAATCTTTGTTGGTTACTCACCATCAAGAGCATATAGGGTTTTCAATCTGAGAACAAATACTGTAGTTATCTCCATAAATGTATCTTTTGATGATAAGAAGATTCCTGATTTTGAAGAAGACTCTCATAAAAGTCTAATCTTTGCAAATAAAAATGCACTGTTGGAATCCGCATCAAACTCTAATGAACTGTCAATTACTGATGATCCAAATCCTGATACTCCTTCAGATTTTGAAGATGATCATTGTACTAATGAACCTGCACATGTTGAGGGGGAGCAACGGCAAGGTTCAACTGATAGTACTAACAATGAAGAATCAACTCAAGGTTCTTCTCAATCTGGTCATTCATAATCCAATGCTGATCCAATATCAGATGGACATGAGTCGAGTCCCAAAACTTCATTAGGAGATAACAGCACTGATTCAGGGGGAGCCTCAAATATATTTGATGAGGCATACAATTCAGGGGGAGCATCTAGCTCCATAAGGACATTTCCTGGTGCCAGAAAATAGACTAAAGATCATACTCCTGATCTGATCATTGGAAATCCTGATGAAGGTGTAAAGACAAGGAGTGCAACTCAAAATGAATGTTTGTATCACAATCTACTTTTAAAAGAAGAGTCAATGAAAGTAGAAGATGCACTCAAGGATGCAGATTGGTCATAGCTATGCAAGAAGAGTTGAATGAGTTTGAAAGAAATGAAGTATGGAAGCTGGTGCCTAGACCTAAAAACAGGTCAATTGTAGGCACAAAGTGGGTCTTCAGAAATAAGACTGATTCTGATGGAACCATTATCAAAAACAAGGCAAGATTGGTGGCTAAAGGATAGTCCCAATATGAAGGCATTGACTATGATGAAACTTTTGCTCCTGTTGCTAGGCTGGAAGTAATCAGAATTTCTTGGCATATGCTGCACACAAGAAATTGAAAGTCTTTCAGATGGATGTCAATAGTGCATTTCTCAATGAAGAACTTGAAGAGGAAGTCTATGTTGAATAGCCACCAGTTTTTGTGGATCCTAAACATCCTGATTATGTTTATAGACTTGATAAAGCACTCTATGGACTAAAGTAAGCACCTAGGGCATGGTATGAGACCCTTGCTCAGTTTCTGCTTGAAAGTGGATTCAAAAGAGGTATAATAGATAAAACTTTATAATATCTGAATTAAGGTAAAGATCTGCTGTTAGTTCAAATTTATGTGGATGATATCATTTTTGGATCAACTAATCAAAAACTATGTGATAAGTTCTCAAAGTTGATGCAATCAAGATATCAAATGAGCATGATGGGAGAGATGAGTTACTTCTTGGGATTACAAATTAAACAGACTTATAATGGTATCTACATTAATCAGTCAAAGTACACAAAGAATCTGTTGAAAAGGTTTAATATGCAAGAAAGTGCAGCTGCAATTACTCCTATGGCAACTGCTACAAAGCTTGATTTTCATGAAGGTACAACAGTTGATGTCACAAACTACAGAGGTATGATTGGTTCTCTTTTGTACCTAACAGCTAGTAGGCCAGACATTATATTTGCCACCTATTTGTGTGCAAGATTTCAGGCAAATCGTAGGGAGCCACATCTTATTGCGGTGAAGAGAATCTTTAGATACCTCAAGGGTACTGTATCACTTGGTCTCTGGTATGCAAGGGAAGCTGATTTTGGATTATGTGGATATTTGGACGCTGACTTTGCTGGCTGCAAGATAGACATGAAGAGTACATCTGGGAGCTTTCACTTTTTGGGAGGCAGATTAGTCTCATGACTGAGTAAGAAGCAGAAATCCATTTCTACTTCAACTGTTGAGGCTGAATATATTGCAGCTGGGAGTTGTTGTGCTCAGTTATTATGGATGAGAAATCAGCTCATGGACTATGGATTATAAATTTCTAAAATTCCTATTCATTGTGATAATCAAAGTGCTATTGCTATGATAGGAAACCCAGTACAAAATCTCTTACTAAACATATCAGCATCAGATATCACTTTATAAGAGAGCATGTCATGGAAGGAATGATTGAGCTTCATTTTGTTCCTACTGATTAGCAGCTGGATGATATCTTTACGAAGCCATTACCTGAAGCAACATTTATAAAGCTTGTCAATGAACTTGGTATGGTTAGTTGGGACAGATAATTTCTTTTAAATTTATATTTGATCAAATCCTGATGTATATTGATCAAATCCTGATATGTCCTAAATGTTGTTCAAGATATTAAGCTGGGAATTTTTGATGTATTTTATTATATGCATGATAAATTAAGTGAATTTATTTGCTAAATGTGAATGTATGAATATATATCATTGTCATCATTGTAAATCAGTCTAGGGAGACGCGCTTTAATAAAATATATTTTTTTGGTTAAATCATTAAGTTAAATCTGCACTTAATAATTAATCAAACCCCTAGTCTTTTGATATTCCCTCTCTCTCTCTCTCAGTTATTTGAACCATCATTCTCATCAAGTCCAATCATATATTCACATCACTCAACTCTCAACTCTCTCTTTCTTGATCTCCTCTCCCACAAAAATGGTTCAATGCAATCTTTTCAAGAACTACGAAACCTTCAATGTGGAGTTTAGCTGTGAAGATTGGCATCAGGAATGACACATCACTTCAATTCCCAATGAAGTGTGGAACTGGGTTCCACAGGAGGTCACGGCGCATCTCCTGTTCTTCGAAATGGATTATCGCCTCCATCTTGAATGCTTGGAGGAAGAAAGACAAGAAGCTCTTCGTCAACAGGAACAGATCATTCGTCTTGCTGTACTGTTCGTGCAGAGCAGGAGGAACTAACAAACCGCAACAACCTTGTCTCTTAGACTAAGTCTTTTGATGTTCTTCTCTATTAGACTAGGATTTTTTTGTAATCACCTATGCATGTAATCAAAAATTTCATGAAATATACTCTCTTGAACTACTAATGAAATTTTGTTTGTTTTGCTTACAAGACCTAATATATGTTCCTTAGTTCTGTATGCATGTGCTCGTTCTTAATTGTAGCCTGTTAATCTCTAAATTTACACAATTAACATGTATCTTTTGATGATTCTTGAGATTAAAATTATGGTTTTTTGATAAGCTTGAGTTGTTTTGACAAATACTGATGAATTTGAATCGACAAATCCTGATATTGTCAAATTCCAACAGATGAGAGGTTCCAAATATTGTTGACAGGTCAGCATGTTCTAATTTAGAATATTATTAAAAAATGATTTCTGAATTTTTTAATGCTGGAAAGTGATTGACTTTTTAATTATTGTTTAAAAGTGGATAAATTATTGAACAAATTCACACAACAATTTATTGAGAGAGTTGTGCATCTTTCGTTGCTAATTCCGCACATTACTCCACTTTCCACTCCTATTCTTCAGTAATTACCCTCTATCAGAAGTCTAATTCACTAAGCTTCCTTCTCCGTATGTGTTAAATACAACTAAGCTTTGCAAACTTATATTTGCACAAGAACTTCTGTGACACAAATCATCATACGCACATCCTCACTATTCACATCTAACGAATATTTTTCCTCAACGCCTATAAACATCATGTCATCTTCTGAGATTTCACCTTTCTTCAGCCAAACCACTATTATTCATGGCAACACTTTTGGAACCAATAACTACTTGGCTCCACTTTCACATCAACAGTTTTCTCAATCTTTTCATGATATACAGGATTTCTTACTCCAATATCCAATTGGGTACGTTCTCACAAATCCTACTAAGGTATCATACATGGCTGTAATGCAAGTATGGAACACAGCTCTAGTTAACACAAAAAATATTGCTTTCTCTTTTAAATATAAACAACGCATGCATGAGGTTGATGCTGATGTTCTGGTTCAAGCATTGAGATTTTCTGCTTGTGATGGTGCTGCTGATCATTATTGTGGCGCCCTCCAAACCCGGGTCAGAAGTTTGGGGTCCACATACACACACACACACACACACACATCTTATTTATAACCTGCTTATAACAATAATAAAGATAACAATAATATGCAGTGACCCTATTTACCAACTACCACGGATCACAACAGGTTAAAGTATGCACACAAGCCACACATCTACTTATATTACATATCATTGAAATCCCAACCATTCAAACTCAAACTGAGTATTAAACTTTATTACAAACTTTTATAGACTTAAATTATTCCAAAAGAAGCCTACTAGCTCAGCTTTCTCAACCTGAACCCCTAGCTCTCGCGCTGGACTGGGGATTCTCGTTACCAACTGGTTCCTTTTTAGCTGTAAAGAATATAAACAACATCACACAAATGAGCTAACTAGCTCAGCAAGTCACAATGACAAAACTGAGAATAATGATCATCAGGTGAACATGATTATGATATCAAGTGAACACTGGATTATGATTTAGAATTGGATATTATACTTTTAATTTAAAAACCAAGGTTAGGCTGCTGATCATTCACGTACTAACCCCAAGCAAGGCACACAACATTGCTCTAACTACTGGATCCAAGGCACACATTGGCCTAACTTGACCATTATATGGTCTGACCACGAATCTGGTCCACAATTTTATAAAAACAATCCAATTCTAACATAATAATAGAATAAGAAATAATAAACAATAATCAGAATCATTAACAACAATGAGTGTTTAACAATGAAAGGGTTTCAATCCTTGTAAGGATCAATAAGATAATTTAAAAGCTTGGATGCTGGTATTGAAAGAATTGGATAACAAAGGAATCAACATTTCAGGGTTTCAAAGATTTGGGCTTTCAAAGTATAGGATACAATGTTTGAGTATATAATTAATTCAATTTAGTGTTTGGAATTTTGTTTGCATGTATTTGTGGAGTAGTATCATATACTTGAGATTCGTGTTTGGGTATACAACAATCAATGGTCTAGAAAGAATAAGGTTCATGGCTCAAGATCAATAACTGGAATCAGGGTTTAGGTTTCTGTGCTTCAAAGCACTTAAAATATCACAGGATTATCAAGTACTACAATATCTCGAGAAAGTTCAGAACACTTGACTGATACTAGCTTACTATTATGCACTCACTTCCAATCACAATCGTCTTACTCCTGAACTGCCTGTTTCCCTTTTCTACGCCTTGCCTCTTCTGCTCACATATCATAAACATCTATCAATAATCGACTCATAGAGTTCTATTCAATACATACTTCTGTCTACCCTTCGTTTTACCCAAATCCGATTAACAGATTGAAAGTTATGCAATAATCAAGTAAACACCGAATATATAGACTGATAGTCAATCAACAAGTCACATATAGCACATAATACATCACGTAATCAATGATATATTATTTATAAAGAAGTTTTGGGTCATAAATAGGCTTTCGGGTATTTAAAATGATTTTTAAAATATTTTTCGGAATTAAAACGGGTCGTTGGATCAATTTCGGAAAAATAAACAGGGTTCGGTTGGCCAATTCTGGCTCCGAAACAATTTTATACTAATTATTGAGCCTTGGAAATAATTTAGAATAATATTTTAAAGCTCGAAATTATTTTTCAGAATTTTTAAATCATTTTTAAGTTATTATGTCTAATTAAATAATTAATTAAAATCAATTAATAATTAATTAAATCAATTAATCAATTAATTTCCAAATTAATTGACCAATTAATCGATTAAAAATTAACTGAAATTAATTAACTAATTAATTCAGATTTATTTTTGAATTAAAAATAATTTTCGGAATTAAAATAATAATTTTCAGAATTTTCAGAAATTAAAAATGAATTTTTATAATAAAAATAAATAGGAAATATGATTTTTAAACATTTT
This sequence comes from Apium graveolens, assembly GCF_009905375.1. Lineage (NCBI taxonomy): Eukaryota > Viridiplantae > Streptophyta > Magnoliopsida > Apiales > Apiaceae > Apium > Apium graveolens. The sequence goes on from NC_133647.1 coordinate 204,241,341, forward strand.
ATAAACAGGAATCCTATTTTTGAAAACTTTGCAAACTACAGGGACTAAACTTCACCATCTTCAAAAATACAGGGACTAAACTGCAATTTTGCAGTTTCAGTCGTCGGAAAATCGGGGGTGGCCGGAGAAGACGATCCCGGCATCCTCACCCCACCAACACCTCCAGATCAACACTACACAACACCAGGAACTTGTTCATGCAATCAAAACATTCTAATCATCCCTGTTCTGGCCGGAAATTGGCCAAGAACATCGCCGGTTTCCGGCGAACATCGTAAATCTTTAAAACACAACTCCCTTCGATTCAAGCATCCTCTGTTAACGAGCTATATATCAATCGATTGCAAATTTTATAAGGAACACAACCCACTATAAATCAACAGCTAATAACCCCTGAATCAAAAACCCCCAAATTTCAATTGAAAATATTCATATGCGTTATAAACCCTAATTTTGAAATTCGAAAATTAAACCCACTTTTGAGCATGTTATTGAACTCCAAATCAGACGTATGACATATGAAAATCATCAGGAAAACAAGCTCTACAACATGCAATCATCAAATCATACAAACAATCATCCGAACAAAAATTCATATTTTTAATAAAATAAATTCGAAAATAAATAAATTTCCAGAAATAAACCTTTGATTCTGCAGTGAAAAAAAGCTCAGAATCTGATAGAACACTTCAAATCCTTCGTTTTGGTTACTCAAGCTTTGAAAACAGAGATTGGTAACGCCTTCGTTTTGCTGTTTGATTCTTAGAACAGTTTATGTAATTAGGGTTTTTCTCTGAAAATTATAAAATTAACTATCTGCAAATGATTTTGATACGAAATAAAATACGGTAAAAGGCTATTTATAATTACGGAAAATTAGTATCCCATTGGATCATTCCGGATATAAAACGGTACGTTTATTTATAAAAACTGATCCAAACGGTATCGGTTTTCGGGATAATTATCCAAATCAGTACAATTTGTACTGCGGTCTTGGTCTCAGCGCCTGGTTACACGTACTACGAAGTGATAATTGGGATAGTTTAATAAAAAGCTCCCGTTTATCGAAAATACGGGTTTTTATTGATTTACCGGAAAAAATATTGTATCGAAAATATTGCGCCGGGACCCGCGCAGAACAAACCGTACGCCAGATCGAAAAAGTCGAAACATGGAATATGCTCGGAATATTACAATTAGGTTAGGAAGGAGTTCTCGGAAGAGTTTCGGGTTCCAAAAATGTAACAACGGTTGACGTCAGTTGGTTCCCGTTTTTATAAAATAGATTTTAAATACTCGGAAAAAGATTTTATAAATTTCATATGATCCTTATAAATCCATAAATCAACATAAAAATAATTAGGAAGATATGACAATTATTTATGTTTTATTTTGGACATATAAAAATTAAAATTCTCAATTAATATTATTTTTGAATATCCAAGTACAGATAACATTTAACAATTAACTCACAGAATAAATACTGAACACACATAATAATTATTTAATAGCAAAATAATTACACGATATATCCCGGATATTACATCCTTCCCCCTTAAAAGGATTATGTCCTCAGAATCTCCTAAGAAAACAAATGAGGGTACTTTTCTCTCATATCACTTTCTAATTCCCAGGTTGACTCTTCAACCTTTGGGTTTCTCCATAATACTCTTATTAACTTTACCACTTTATTTCTCAATACTTTCTCTCTCTCCTCTAAAATCTCTATCGGACTCTCTACATAAGACAAATCTGCTTGAAGCTCTATTGGCTCATATTCTATTACATGCCTGGAGTCTGGATTATATTTCTTGAGCATCGATACGTGAAGAATATTGTGAATGTGCTCCATGTGCGGCGGTAATGCCAACTCGTAAGCTACTTTGCCAACACGCTTTAGGATCTCAAAAGGTCCGACATATCTTGGACTCAGCTTTCCTTTCTTTCCAAACCTCGTTAGTCCTTTCCACGGTGATACTTTCAGTAATACCAAGCTTCCTTCTTCAAATTCCATGTCTTTCCTTGACTGATCTGCATATTTCCTCTGACGATCTTGTGCGGCTATCAATCTCTTTTGGACCAATTCAGGTCCAAGTATTTTGTGTTCTCCTACTTCATTCCAATATACTAGAGATCTACATTTGCGTCCATAAAGGGCTTCATAGGGTGGCATCCCAATACTGGCGTGATAGCTGTTGTTATAAGCAAACTCTACCAGGGGTAAATGCTCGTCCCAACTTCCTTTGAAATCAATAGCACAAACACGTAACATGTCCTCGATTGTCTGGATCGTTCTTTCACTTTGGTCGTCCGTCTGCGGGTGATAGGCCGTACTCATATTCAATTTTGTTCCTAAACATTCTTGAAAACTCTTCCAAAATCTTGAATTAAATCTTGGATCTCGATTAGATACAATAGACACTGGAACTCCATGACGAACTACAATTTCCTTTAGGTACATATGGACTAACTTGTTGAGCGAAAATCTTTCATTTATAGGCAGAAAATGAGCTGACTTGGTAAGTCTATCCACTATAACCCAAATGGCATCATGATTAGCCCTTGTCCTTGGTAATCCAACTATAAAATCCATGGCAATGTGTTCCCATTTCCATTCTGGAATCTCCAATAGCTGTAGCAATCCACTTGGTCTCTGATGCTCTGCTTTAACTCTCTGACAGGTATAACATTTGCTAATCCATTCCGCGATTTCCCTCTTCATGTCTGGCCACCAATAATTCTTCTTTAAATCTCTATACATCTTGGTACTTCCTGAATGGATGGAATACTTTGAATTATGTGCCTCCTGTAGAATTTCATTCTTTAACTTTGTCACCGGTGGAATCCAAATTCTAGATAAAACCTCAGAATACCTTGGTCATCTTTATGCGTGCATAACTCTTCCCCTACCAAACGATTTAGATCTTGATCCATTACATCTTCCTGACATTTCTTTATTTTCTCTAATAATTCTGGTTGGAAAATCATATTGTACACTTTTACTTCCTCAGGCTTGCAAACTCTAATCTCTAATTCCAATTTCTGAAATTCCTTATATATGTCTTCAGGTATTGATAACACATTCAACCTTTCTTTCCGACTCAATGCGTCTGCTACCACGTTCGCTTTACCGGGATGATAATTAATCGAGCAATCATAATCCTTGATCAACTTTAACCATCTTCTTTGCCTCATATTAAGTTTCTTCTGGGTAAATATATATTTTAAGCTTTTGTGATCCGTGAAAATCTCGCACTTTTCTCCATACAAATAATGTCTCCAAATCTTCAAAGCGAAAACTATGGCTGCTAGCTCCAAATCATGAGTAGGATACTTCTGTTCATGTGGTTTCAATTGCCTTGACGCATACGCAATCACCTTTTCGTGTTGCATTAGAACACATCCTAATCCTTTGTGAGAAGCATCACTATAAATTACGAAATTCCCTTGATCGTCTGGAAGTGACAAAACAGGTGCCGTGATCAATCGTCGCTTCAACTCCCGAAAACTTTCCTCGCATTTGTCGTTCCATATAAACTTCTCATTCTTTCGTGTAAGCTTTGTTAATGGTGTGGCAATCCTCGAGAAATTTTGAACAAATCGACGATAATATCCTGCCAATCCTAAGAAACTTCTTACCTCGGTGGGTGTTTTCAGTCTCTCCCAATTTGTAATTGCCTCGATCTTTGTCGGGTCCACTTTGATCCCTTTATTACTAACTATGTGCCCTAAGAACTGAACTTCCTGTAGCCAAAACTCACACTTCGAGAATTTAGCATATAACTTCTTTTTCCTTAAAATCTCCAAAGTCATTCTCACATATTCCGCATGATTCTCTTCCGTCTTTGAATAGATTAAAATATCATCTATAAACACAATAACAAACTTATCCAAATACTCCTTGAAAATTCTGTTCATCAGGTCCATAAACGCTGTCGGGGCATTGGTCAATCCAAAAGACATCACTAAAAACTCGTAATGTCCATACCTTGTTCTGAAAGCTGTCTTTGGTATATCTTCTGGCTTGATCTTTAGTTGATGATATCCTGATCTTAAATCAATTTTGGAGAAATACTTGGCTCCCTTCAACTGGTCGAACAGATCGTCAATTCTGGGTAACGGATACTTGTTCTTGATCGTAAGCTTGTTGAGCTCCCTGTAGTCAATACACAGTCTCATGCTTCCATCTTTCTTCTTAACAAATAATACCGGGGCTCCCCACGGGGATACACTGGGTCTGATTACTCCTTTTTCTAACAGCTCTTGCAATTGCTTCGCTAGCTCTTTCATCTCAACAGGAGCCATTCTGTACGGGGCCTTGGATATTGGTTCTGTTCCAGGTGCTAAGTCGATCGCAAATTCAATTTCTCTATTTAGATGAAGTCCTGGTAACTCGTCAGGAAATACGTCTGGAAATTCATTCACAACTGGAATATCTTCAAGTTTTGTTGGTTCATGACTTCTGTCAATCACATATGCCATGAAATGCTCACATCCTTGTCGTAGTAACTTCTTGGATTGAATCATCGTCAAGAACTTCTTTACTTGTTTTTGACCCTTGAACGTTACTATCCTTTCGTCTGGCGTTTTCACCATTACCTTCTTATTTCGACAATCTATCTGGGAATCGTGCCTAGATAACCAATCCATCCCTAATATAACGTCAAATTCTCCTAACTTAAATAGTATCAAATCTACACAAAACTTACTACCAGAATTCTCAACCTCACAATTCCCACAAACTTGATTCACAGTTACACGCTCTTGGTTTGCTAATTCCACAGTCATTATTTCATTTAAATACTCTACTGGACAAGTTAACTTGCTAACAAAATCTTGTGAAACAAACGATCGAGTTTCTCCCGAATCTATTAACACTTTGGCACATAAAGAATTCACATTGAGCGTACCTGCCACAACATTTGTATCCTGGATAGCATCCTTCACTGACATGTCGAAAACTCTAGCCCTTGGAGTCTCATTCACTGTTGGGGTAGGTCCCATAATCCTTAATATATTACTGACTGGGGCTGGTGTCTTGCAATCCCTGGCCATATGTCCTGGCTTTCCACATTTGAAGCACGTAAATCTAATGGTTGGAACCTTCACTGCTGGATTCCGGATAGGTTGATCCTTATTTGCTGGCTCTCTTGCTGGCTGATTTCGGCACTCCCTCGAATAGTGCCCTTTCTGATTACATTTGAAACATACCACATTCAACTTGTTACAAACTCCCCCATGCTTCTTTCCACAAACTTGACAATCTGGAAAAGTTAATCTCAACTGATTCGGCTGATTCACATTAGCTGGACGGTTGCCCTGGCCTCCGTCTCCTGAAATTAAAATTTCTCCCTGGCTGAAACTTGCCCTTCTTAAAATTTGGAAACTTCCATGGTTGTGACTGACCCTCACTTCCCTCAACTTTCCTTTTCTTGCTTTCCTTTTCCTTCTGGAACATCTCACTCTCCGTCTCTGCGATCATAGCCTTCTGTACTACTCCTGCATAGGTATCCAATTCAAAAATGGCTACCTTCCCTCTAATCCATGGTTTCAAACCTTGCTGAAATCTTTTAGCTTTCTTCCTGTCAGTATCCACATACGACGGTACATACCTTGACAATTCCTCAAACTTACCCTCATAATCTGTTACCGACATGTTTCCTTGCTTTAATTCTAGAAACTTCAGCTCCATTTGATCCTGAACAAACTGAGGAAAATATTTTTCTAAAAACAATTCCTTAAACCTTTCCCAAGTAATAACATCTGTGCCTTCCAATGTCTTCACCATTTCCCACCAATAGGTGGCTTCATTCTTCAGATAGTAACTTGCAAACTCAATCTTCTGTTCCTCCTTTACTTTCACTAAGGAAAATGCCTTCTCTATTTCCTTTAACCACACATTTGCTTCAATTGGCTCTAAGGAACCCTTGAATTCTGGTGGGTTTACTGCCTGAAAAGTTTTAAAAGTTACCTAGGGGTTGGTCTGTCTTTGTTGTTGTTGTGCCAGGTGAACTGTTTGTTGGGCCAAGATTTGAAGAATCTGGGCTATTGCTGGGTCTATGGGTCCTAGGTTCATATTTGGGTTCGTATCATCTTGGTTGTTATTGTTGTTGGTTTCTTCATTCTGGGTGTTGGTGCGGGTATTTCTTCTGGGAGGCATTTTCTGTAAAGAATCAAACAACTTATTCAGCTTTTGAATCAAATCTTTGTATAAAAGAAAAGTTTTGTAAAACAGAGGTATCTTTTTTTTTTAAAACAGTTGTAACTAGATAAATTGCATGCTTCTTTACAGAATATAAACAGTCATGGAAAACAGGGTACATGGTATCACAGGGTATAACTGGTGCAATAAATAAGGTAAAGTAAAACAGGTGTGATAAAGTAAATGACAGTGCTGGAAAGGAAAAAGATACTGATATATATAGATCAAAAGTTTTTTTTTAGGTAGTACAAGCGTAAAGACGCTTCGGAAGTAAAAGCAAAAAGGGTACAACAACCTACTCACTAGTCAGCATAGCTAGTCTATAAATATAACTCAAAAGTCTACTGATACACACTACACACTACTGTACATACTACATAACCATAACAACACTGCTCAGCATCTCCCTCTTTGAATTTCTGACTCAGCACCAGGAACTTGTTCATGCAATCAAAACATTCTAATCATCCCTGTTCTGACCGGAAATTGGCCAAGAACATCGCCAGTTTCCGGCGAACATCGTAAATCTTTAAAACACAACTACCTTCTATTCAAGCATCCTCTGTTAACGAGCTATATATCAATCGATTGCAAATTTTATAAGGAACACAACCCACTATAAATCAACAGCTAATAACCCCTGAATCAAAACCCCCAAATTTCAATTGAAAACATTCATACGGGTTATAAACCCTAATTTTGAAATTCGAAAATTAAATCCACTTTTGAGCATGTTATTGAACTCCAAATCAGACGTATGACATATGAAAATTATCAGGAAAACAAGCTCTACAACATGCAATCATCAAATCATAAAAATAATCATCCGAACAAAAATTCATATTTTTAATAAAATAAATTTGAAAATAAATAAATTTCCATAAAATAAACCTTTGATTCTGCAGTAAAACAAAGCTCAGAATCTGATAGAACACTTCAAATCCTTCGTTTTGGTTACTCAAGCTTTGAAAACAGAGATTGGTAACGCCTTCGTTTTGCTGTTTGATTCTTAGAACAGTTTATGTAATTAGGGTTTTTCTCTGAAAATTATAAAATTAACTATCTGCAAATGATTTTGATACGAAATAAAATACGGTAAAAGGCTATTTATAATTACGGAAAATTAGTATCCCATTGGATCATTCCGGATATAAAACGGTACGTTTATTTATAAAAACTGATCCAAACGGTATCGGTTTTCGGGATAATTATCCAAATCAGTACAATTTGTACTGCGGTCTTGGTCTCAGCGCCTGGTTACACGTACTACGAAGTGATAATTGGGATTATTTAATAAAAAGCTCCCGTTTATCGAAAATACGGGTTTTTATTGATTTACCGAAACAAATATTGTATCGAAAATATTGCGCCGGGACCCGCGCAGAACAAACCGTACGTCGGATCGAAAAAGTCGAAACATGGAATATGCTCGGAATATTACAATTAGGTTAGGAAGGAGTTCTCGGAAGAGTTTCGGGTTCCAAAAACGTAACAACGGTTGACGTCAGTTGGTTCCCGTTTTTATAAAATAGATTTTAAATACTCGGAAAAAGATTTTATAAATTTCATATGATCCTTATAAATCCATAAATCAACATAAAAATAATTAGGAAGATATGACAATTATCTATGTTTTATTTTGGACATATAAAAATTAAAATACTCAATTAATATTATTTTTGAATATCCAAGTACAGATAACATTTAATAATTAACTCACAAAATAGATACTGAACACACATAATAATTATTTAATAGTAAAATAATTACACGATATATCCCGGATATTACAGTTATGCAACAGAGCAGCTGTTTGATATGCTCAGAACTCTGAGCTATAAAGGTGACATCACAAAAATTGGAAAATTGACGAGGACAAAATTAAAGAGAGAATGGAATTTCTTCTTTGACTGCATCACCAGATGTTTCTTGAATAAGACAACAAATTTTGATGCTCTTCCGTCCACTTCTCTGAAAATTGGATACTCTCTTCTCTACTATGGTAATTTTGACTATGGTGACACCATTCTTCAATTCATAATTTCTAGGAGAACAGATACATCAGGAGTAATAGGGTATACTAGATTTCTTCAACTGATTTTTAATTTTCTATGCCCTAATGCTGAATTTTCTAGTGATGAATTGCTTCCTGTATTTCAAATTTATGAGAAGGCTATCACTGATCATATTAAAAGAGATGAAAAGAATAAGTTTTCAGGATCTCCTTTCCTGCCTTAGGAGGTCAGGCAATTTCTGTTGAGAAATAGACCTACTCCTTCACAAGTGCCTGCAAATCCGGATGTTGGCACCTCTGTAACATTTCCTGATGCTGTGGAACAAGACACTACCCATCTTGTTTCTAACCCAAGCATTCCTTCTCCTAAATAGAACTCCAATCCAGCTCCTAAATTAGCCTCCTGTGATGTCTCCCAAAAGGCATCAGTTGTACTAAAGAAAAGGTTGGTTAAGAAAAATGTTCAATCTGAACAGAGAGCTCAACATGCCTCACTGAGTGAGAGTGGGAAGAAAGAAGAATGTTCTCCAGTCTGGAAAAGAAGGCTGATCATGCACGATGATTCTAACTACGATGATCATATGCCCATTGGGCCAAGGATAAAGATAAAGAAATCAACAGTTGTAATTCCTGATGACTCTATTGACAGAACTGGAACCAAGGAGCCAACTACTGATGCTAGTGCTCTGATCAAACAGTTTCCAGTGATCAAAGAAACTGTTGTACCCAAGGCAGCTGACAAGAGCAAGTTGAAAAGAACAGCTGAATATGTGGTTAGGTACATCAGAAAGAAGAAAAAGGCTCAGTCCTATGCTATGGATGTCAGTCCACAAGAACCTAAGTCTCAAAGGGATTTAGAAACTAAAGCATATCCAGTCATATAAGAACCATCTTCTCAAAGGGAAGATGCAGACAAAGAGGCTGCACAAATCATTGTTGATTTTGCTCAAGGTGATCTTCTTGCTGACTCTGAACAACTGCTGCAAGAAAAGAAGGCTTATCAGGATGTATTGTCAAAGTTGGATGCAGTTATTAATGATCTGATGCTTGAGGAGAGTACACAAGAACCTTCACCAATACTTGCTGAAGCAGCTCATATTCCTCAGGCCCCACAAGAACCATCGATTCAAAGTACTGATGCTGGCCTAGTTCATTCTCCTGAAAAATCAAATCCTGATGCTACAACAAATCCTGATGTTAATTAACTGACCATTCAAGCAGCTTCTACCGATGATTCCTTGCTGCTAACTACTTGTTAAAGCATCCTGATGCGTTGTTTGTTCCTCCACTATCATCACTTCCACTTGAGGACTCACTTTCAGGTATTGCTTATTTTCTTCTGTTGTTCCTCATGTTTGTATGATTATAAATAGTCTCTTGTTTGAGGTTACCTCTATTTATATGACAATCATACTACTCCTCTCAGCCATCTCTTATTTCTTTGCTGTGAATGTGCTTTTCTGTGAGACTGTGTGAAAATACTATGAGAGAAAAATAAATTTTGAGTGCCAGTCTCCTGTACTGGCAAAAGAAGAGGTAGCTTTGAGAAAAGAATTTTATAAGTGTTTCTTTACTTATTAACTTTCTTATGTGAGAAACATATTACTCTTAAAAGTAATATATTGTGTGAGAAGTGATGAGATCACTTGAAAAGAAAAGAGAGATTTAGGTGTTACCTTGTTCTATATTTCAGGATCTCATCAGGAACAGACACCTATTGCTAAGGATCTTCATAAAGGCAAAGCAATTCTGCCTAGCTCTGCAAATTCTTCTGAGGGTCTGTCTATCTCTAATTCTGATGAAGATATTGGTCATGATAATTCTGACACAGCTCAGCTTAAGACTGCTATTGATGCATCTAAGAAGTCCAATATTGGTTCTTCTTCACATTTCAATGCTGATCCTTCTTATTACAATGCTGATGTTGAGCATTTTCAAAATACTGAATGGGATTTTGTATGGAGAGATGCACATACTTCTATCTCCTCAGTTGTTGGTATGCAACATGTTCACAGGGCCTATGATGAACTTCAAAACCCTGAACTTAAATGGCATCTTAAGGCCTCTACCATTTGTGTGAAAGAAATTCTCTCTGAACTTGCTGATATGAAGAAATCTCATGATAGTTTACAGAACAAGATTGATGCATTTATGATTAATCCACTTACTTCAGCTGAACTCATAAGTGTGAAAATGGATGTTAAAGCCGTGGTTCAATTTCAACAAAGCATGGATTCTCGATTTTCTTCCTTGGAAGATAAAGTGTCTTCAATGGCTGATACACTGGATGCTATATTTTCTCTTCTTTCAAATACTGATGCCAAAAAGGGGGAGAAGATAGCTGTCACAAAATGTACACCTGGCTCTATTCAGTTGAAAGATAAAGATACTGATGGTGATAAAAATCCGGTTGCAAATGTTCAAATTGCTCATATTGCTCAACAACCTCAACATTCTAGATTTGGTTTTTCAGGACAAGGAAAGTCTACCGGTGTTCATGGAGTTAAGCACAAGACTAATGTTGATGCTACTGAAACTGGTGATGTTACAATCTCTAACTTAGCAGATGCTAAAGGGTTATTCTTTCCTTACAGAGACAAGGAAACAGGTGAAGAGATTGTTCTGTACTACAAAGATAAAAGATTTGAGCAAAAGAATGTCAGGAGTGCTCTTGGATTGATAACTGAAGAATTTCCTGATCTAAAAACTGAAGAAGCAATTATGCAACAGAAGGAGTTAATGGCTCAAATTGAAGCTGAAGCAAACACTTCTAAAGAAAGAAGAAAAAGAGGCAGAAGAAGTACAAGAGCTAGAGGAAGAAGAGGGAGAGGAAGAATTTCTAAACCAAGTCAAATGTCTGCAATTGATTCTGCATTTTTGAATGTCCTATTCAGAGAAGGTTTTGTTCCTGTACAAGGACATGATTTAGCAGAAGAAGCTGAGGATATTGAAGAGATGATTGTCCAAAGGAAGAAGAAATCAACCGCTGATATTGCTCAAGTTGATATAACTAATGCAAATGTGTCTCTTAAAGCAGATTCAAATCCTGAGGAAAAAGCAGATCATGATGTTGTGAACCTGATAGCTGATTTTGACACTGATGAAAAGGTTATCAAAGTACTGGATGAATCAATTCTTACTACAATAGTTGCTTCTCATAATTCAGAGGTTGATGAACAAGAAAGAATTCACAGAAGGAGAGCTGATCAAGCATGCAGTGGCTATGTGCAAAGAATTCTAAATTCAAGGAGAGAACTGTGGCATAAAATAAAAGGAAAAATTTGTGATTTATCTACAGGCTATGCTCCTCTAAGCAAGAAGGATTAAAGATGGAAAGATGTTTATTCATTCAGTTATCCTAAAGGATTCAAGCATACTGAATTTGTGTCAACATGACTAAGGAATCCTATTTCAGAATAAGAGAATATTGATAAGTCCATCAAGAAACCTTCTTGGGTGGAACATAATGAAAAGCTAAAGCTTTTCAAAACTCGTACTAGAGGAGGTATTGGTCATTCTGAAATGGAAACTCCGAGGTCTGATTTACTGGACACAGATATTCTGACTGACATATTGGTGAAAGAGTTACTCTTTCACATCTTGAGAAGGTTGAATCTGTAAAGATTGTATATAGGAAGATAAATCTTGATGATGTCAGAGAGGAGATTTTGTACTTCTTGAGAGA